>NW_027123702.1:6223-9102 GCF_001457755.1 Trypanosoma equiperdum | reverse complement strand
TGTCCGGGGGGTTTGAGGAAAACAAAAAAATAGCTGTGGAGTGTGAGAGCCGCCAGGGCAGCACACAAATAACAACAGGCTGGAGCGGTGGAAGGGGCCACCGGCGGATAATGGCACAACAAAGGGATTAACCATGTCTGGATCAGGTTATAATTAAAGGGAAAGGCACTAACTATGTGCTCTCATTAAATTGGTGGGACAGTGGGGCGAAAAAAGGACCAAAAGGTAAGAACAAATATAAGTTTTTGACGTTTGGAGCCTCGGGGACATTGAAAGATGAGGAATCATATGAAGCACCTGAGGGGTCATTAGATAAACATGATGAGAGAGGTATTCACGCTCATCAGCGCGCAGAAATGAAGTTTAGCGGAAGGATGTTAAAGGTAAATGCCAGTGACAAAAGAGATCCTCATAGCTCTTTGAACTAGTGCTCTTCGTGGAAAAAATGATAAACGAAATGACAGTCGACGCATGCGTCTGTTTGCAGGCACTATAATTCCAAATTCGGTTACAATTATATAAGCTGTGGACAGGGCATATGTTTCAGCAGAGTTTCGTTTCTGGAAACGTCTGCGTACGCTACATTAATTTTCTTTTAATCTCCACCAGGTTTTTAGGTGTTATTTTTCTGCGACGCCAGTAATTTCAACTGTTTATATCTCTTTAAGTGTCTCAAACTTTCTTAGAGCGGAGACTCCACACATCAAACCCACTATTCTTACAAAGATAATGAGCGAAGCAATAACTCGAGGGAAAAGTTTGTTGAATGCGGCTTATCACATCTGGTTCCTGCTCTTAGTTGGTGAGGGATAAATATGTCGGAAGAGGTTTCTTTCATGCAAGATAAGCATCCTATGCTAATTACTGCTACTAATCGCACGAGAATGACAAATGTTAACGAGTGACGACAAGAAAGTGTGCAGCTTTTTGGACGACACGTGAATGGAGAGCATGCGAAATGTAAAAGCGAAACAGGATGGAATGTGAACTGAAGGAAGGGGAAGTGAGCACCGCACAAAGCACCAAAAGTTAACACAAGGTAGATCATGTTGTGAGAGAATTGGACGAGTCACGGTTTCAATATTTGGATATAGCGGTATTCGTTAGATGATTTATTGTTGTCATTTCTATCACAGATTTTGTAACTTCCCTCTATCTTCTCTTCAATAAAGCTTCTGCACCTGATCTCTGTATCTTTTTTTTTTTTTACAAAATTCGTTATTCATTGGCGGGTGACATTGTTTTTTCCGTGTTTACTCTTAATGCATAATTGGGAAAATTATAGTTACTGTTTGTGTTGTTAAAGTTATTAAATCTCGTGATTATCAAAGTTTTTCTTGATAATAGTTTGTACTTAAAGTCCAAAAGTACCTAATATAGTAAAATTTAAAGAAGTGACGAAAAAGGAGAACGTGGCAAACGCGGATGGTGAGTCTCAATTGATTTATACGAAGTGATTTGGAGATTAATGCTTGCCACAGTTAATCAAATTACCTCGGACAACCTAGGTGAACTCATCATGTATATGCATGTGTATCTTCCTATTTCGAAACTTCTCTCAAATTTTAAATTTTCCAAAGCGGAATCTTCTTTATTTTTGAGGAGTAAAAACTCAAGGAAAAGGGTAATGTTCGAAGTGTCAGTGGCACTTTTGTTGACACTGAGATCGTGTATGGTGCCTGTTGAGTCAAAAAGTGCTTCTGTGACAGGATGGAGATCGGGAGTAACGTTTTCGTCTGAGAACAGCGGGTGCGATCAATTTTGGTCCCCCAAGGAGGGGAAGTTGGTATGCGGATCCCCAGTCGTAAACCAGGGCAATTCCGGCTCGAAGGCACCTTCCACCGGTCCGGCTTCAATGGGGAAAGCACAAAACACGATACGGGGTGACAGAGCAGCCAATACCATACATCAAAGAGCGCAGGAAAATCCAGCTCCGAGGTCAGGGGATTATAATCAATCGGGATCTGCCGCTTCGAGTGTCTTTCCAAAGGATGAACGACAAGCCGACAGTGTAAGTGGTGCTGTAAGTCAGGGTCACCACGAGAAGTCGTCTGAAGACAAATCAAATTTGAAACAGTCAGGAGCCACAGCTACCGGAAGCGAGGAAATGCCAGAAAGTAAACGAAAAAGCCTTGGGAGAAGCGACTATGCGATCCAGTCCAAGGGGTTGGCTGTGGCAGCACCAGGGGAAGCAAAGGGTGGTAAAGGTCATGTGCCGCAGCTGGCACCGCAGGGTGAGGTTTCGGGGCCCGAGCGAGTAAGTACCGTGGAAATGGAGTCTGTAAGGGGCCAGCAAACTGAAAACGAGGGAGAGGGTATTTCAGAAGGGCAAGTAACAGGGCACAACAAAAAGCACACAGCACGCGTGCAAGAAAGGAGTACAGCCTCTGGACCTGAGCGAAAAAATACACTGGAGGTGACGACAGGTAATATGGATGAGCAGGAGTCTGGAGAAAGCAGTGTGCAAGGGGAGAGAAGCACAGCGCGCAAAAAGCATGTAGTGATACTTTCCGCAGTATTAGGCCTCATCTGCTTCTGAAACTCATTGCCGCAAATCTGTGC
Organism: Trypanosoma equiperdum; assembly: GCF_001457755.1. Classification (NCBI taxonomy): domain Eukaryota; phylum Euglenozoa; class Kinetoplastea; order Trypanosomatida; family Trypanosomatidae; genus Trypanosoma; species Trypanosoma equiperdum. The sequence continues at coordinate 6,540 of NW_027123702.1, read as the reverse complement.
ATGAGCGTGAAAACGTTTAATAAGGCCAACGCCGTGCGAAGTGGACACAGATGAGAATCGGTAACTAACCCCCAACTGATTTCTGCAGAGAACGTGTGTGTGTAGTGCTGTAACGAGGTATGCTAAGGTGATCGAGCAGCTCCAATTTGGTAATAACGAGCGTGCAAAAACTGAAGGGAGGGTTGGAAGAGAGGAAAAGTAATTTGATGTTATTGGCTGTACAAGGCGAATAGAGTCAACATGAAAGACAGCACAGATGCAGAGCAATAAATAACAGTATCGAAAAATTGATTATACATGAAGAGACTTAGCTTCAA
>NW_027123702.1:3923-6213 GCF_001457755.1 Trypanosoma equiperdum | reverse complement strand
TTTTTTTTGCTTTTACAATTGGGACATTGAGAACCGGTTGACACGCTGGGGGAAACAGATAACAAAAGGGACTTCGCGGAGTCGGTGAGTTAAAATGTGGGAATATGACTCGGCATTTCCACGACCAAGTTTGAGGTGATATCGATAACATTAAAATACGTTTAAATAAAGCGAATTAACGGAACCGATAAAGAATTTAAACGACAGGTAATCAGCGAGTAAGCTAATTTCACAAGGCAGATATACGTGAAGCACTTAAACTATGTGAGAGTATGCCACAAAAACGAGTGAATTGAACGAGGAAATTGATGATTGAAAGCGACACCTCACAGATATTATGTTAATTGGCAAACGTAACTTATTTACAAGGGCATCCTTGCGTTTGTTTTCTTTTGATTGTTTTTGCACCTTTATCGCCGCAACACGCTCAGTTAAACCAGAATCGCACATTGTAGAAGCTGTTAAAGCCCGCGTCCTTCTAAATTCAAAAAAATGAAGCTGCAATGAGGAAACGCTGGTAACTGCACTGCAAAGCTTTTTTATTTTTAAGTATGCGATATACATAATCCCCCAGATGTGTGTTGGCATCACGGACCTGAAAACCGATGTTATCCCCTCTGTTTTACTTCTGAAATACCAAGCTTTGAATTTTTTACCGTTTATCTTTTTCGTCATGTGCTGATGTAGTGTTGCCTAGCTTTGGTAATAAGGCGACTGTGAAGGGTAAATGTATTACTTGAAGCAAGTTCCTAATATCGGCAACTGGTGCTTCTGGTGAGGGTGAAGTGTGTTGTCATACATCGTGTGAAACCTTAATGCCGGATAGAAAAAGCGCAACAATGAGACTTGTCGAGGACGTTTAAATAAACTGTATAATTCGGGAGAATGCCATATCCACAGGATCCAGCTGATGCAATGAGTCAGACCATGTCGAGTCTACAGTAACATGACGGAATTAGGGATGGAGCTGTTTGCTGTGCATGGCACTGGAGACGGTAAAGGCGGAGGGGCACTGCAAAACGTGTTAGGTATAAACCAGGAGTATTTCCAATGGGGGTTGTTCACAAATGTTAAACGCGAATACGAACCGAAAATTTTCAGCGATGTGAAAGAAAATTGGAAAATGCCGAAGGGAGCAGTTGATGTAATTCAGATGCAGATGCTGAACGTGAGGGCCACGTGCGTGGAAGGTTGTGGTCCTCAACCTCCATTGCAGATGGTAGAAACAACAAACCTTCCGAAGCGGGCTAGCTCGCCTGGCAAGCTGACCGAAATATCTGTGCGGAGGTTTCTGCTGAGGATAGGGAATGTACTTGCTTTGGCTTGGTGGCGGTCAGTTAACCGGATATTGTGGAATGCTGAAAGAAGACAAGTGAAATGGACACGGTAATGCATCCAGGCCTCGCTGTGTAGCCCATATTGAGCGCACCGGAACATGCCCGAGAGGTATATAAAACTGTGAGACGGAGACAAGTGGAACTACAGGCGGTATCATCACCGGGGTAAGGACAAGCAGAGAAGCATTAAGAGCATTCTGCTTGGGATTGGTGTTCGCACGGGTGTGCCGCACAGCAGGGACATGCTGGCTCTCAGTCCCCCCGAATGATAAAGACACGACAAACATAGGAAGTCAGTAGTCAAGCATCGTGACAGGAGTGATGGTTGAATGAGAAAGGAGACACACGGTGAAGGAGGCGCAGCTGACCACATTTGACAATGTTGCACACAAGCGCGCAATAAAATGCTATTTCACCCTCAGAGCCAAGGGCAGGATGTTCCGAGGGATAGCCGGTAGACCGAACTCCCCAATGCAACCTATGCGTAAACATTTTGATGTGTTGGGTTTGTAGCATGGACGGATGTAGCCACACGCTGAGAGCAAACAAATCATCGTTAGTGGTGCCAGGTGCCAATCGTGGCAACAGTTTCCCCAACCATGGTTCTCTGAAAGCCAGTGGGCCCAAGAAGGGGGAAACGTGCGGTAAAAAGTGTTGCCATTTGGGACGCTGCGCGCCGTCACATCCGGACTGAGGGTCCCAACAAGAAAGATTTATCATGTTGATCTCTGCTGTTGACCAGCCGCCTTCAATACTTCTAGCCGTTCTGTCCAGCATCACCCTTTTCTACTCAGGTTTCAACCATATCCATGGAAACTGCACTTCGCCGCTGCTCGACACGAATAGCATTGATACTGCGAACAGTACAAATTCTACTATCTAACAAATACATTCATAAATATTTCCCCTGTTCTATAAAAAATCAAATAGATTTATGGGTGCAAACTCGCATG
>NW_027123702.1:3062-3913 GCF_001457755.1 Trypanosoma equiperdum | reverse complement strand
GACACGAATAGCATTGATACTGCGAACAGTACTAATTCTACTATCTAACAAATATGTTTATATACTTTTCCTCCTTCCCACCGCTGCGTTACTTGACGTGCTTTTGTGCATGTACATCTGTTCCCATGTGCTTAATGATATTTTTGTTGACACGTTTTGCCTCCCTGGAAAAAACTAAACCTTCTGCGGTGGTAATGTTATAATACCTCAAATACTTGTATGCATAGTTTGCGTGAATGAAGCAAAGTTCTTTCTGGTACGTTACCTTTCAGAGCTTTTCTGTTATTAGGATTTGCAAAACTCTGTAGGGCATGAAAGTTAACCATTGATGGGGATAGTGGCTTCTCAGTTACTGCGTTTCATTGTTTTCTCTGCGGTCACAGCGTGGATGTGATTTGCAGATTGGAACCATTCCATAGGAAAGGTGGTGTACAAATGGTTTGCACCTTCGTTTACGTTTCCGCCGTTCATCCTTGGTATGCCAAGAAAACACTCGTCTCAGTAGTCGTCCGCAGTTAGCTTACCTAAATATATTTAAAGTGACGCGTTTGTTAAATGACCATGATAGACGGTAGCTAGCGGTGGGTGTAGGGTGTGAAGAGGGTTTGGTTTGCCACCCGAGCGGAAGCGATGACCCGGAATCTAAGGCTTGGCACATCGAGCGAATTTATATGTATCAGGAGGGGGAAATATCTTGGCTTCTTCATTGCGGATTGTAGTTGGTGGACGTTCTCTGATAAATTAATGATGCCCCTGCTGATGCCTCCCACCTCAACGTGGTGCCAGGGTGCAGTACCCCGTCTCATCGGGGAAAGCTAAGAGCCAGCAGCGTTCCCTTCATGGGAAACAAA
>NW_027123702.1:470-3052 GCF_001457755.1 Trypanosoma equiperdum | reverse complement strand
TGCTCCGGCTACGGCATCATACAGCACAGGGACCAGCAACGTTTTGCTGGGACACCGTTTTTCATTTGTCGTCCCTGGGCACGTGCCAGCGTGCCGTCAGCAGTATCATCCGCACTAAGATGCTGCTGTCCGGTGATGTGGAAGAGAATCCAGGCCCTGTATTCCGTGGAGGTCAGTGGAATTGCGCTGGACTTACACAGCGCAAGCGGTTAGCTCTTCATAGGGCGCTAATAGAGGGGAGGGTAAGCTTCTGCTTACTGTTCGAGACGAAATTTTTCTCTCTGGAAGAACAGAGTCTCCATCTACCTCTCTTTCAGCACTAAGGAGCAGCAAGAAACGTGAATGGCGGCGGAGTATCTATCCTGGTGCGGGACAACCTTCCAATTGAAGTCGGTGAGAAGAAAGTGGGACAGATAGAACATGTAAGCGCCACTATCCACGTATCAGAGGAAGAAAGATTAACGCTCACGTCAGCATATTTTCCAAGAGGACGAACCGTAATAAACTTGGAGAAACTTGCCGCACTGGAGCGATATGGGCCACACATCATAGGCGCCGACGTGAATTCACATTCATGTCTCTGGGATAGAGGGGTCCCTCCTGATGCAGGAGGTTAAGCAATAACCACTTGGTGTGTTGATACAGGTTATACCTAGCAAATACATGTGACCGCACCAGGTATGATCATGCACGAGCCTTGGATCGTCCCCTGACGTAACACTGCTCCGGGACTGTCTAATTATCAATTGAACAGCTAAAGAGACGCCGAACAGTGATCACTATGTCATCTTATTTGATGTCATCGTCGGAAACGATGACATTCCGACTGCCCTTGTTCGTCCGGACCGAGCGTTCTTCTCTTGGAAGAAAGCCGACTGGGTGAATTTCAATGCTTACATCAAACAAGAAAGCAAGAAGATCGGAAACTTGGGGGATGTACACAGACACGCCCTCCTTTTAGGTAATATTATCCGGGACCCGACAGTGAAAGCTGTCCCCCCTGGCACTCAGCTGCAAAAGCCTTTGTGAACTAAGGAGTTAACAGAGTTAGATGAGAAGATACGATGCGTCCAACATCTTCGAGAGAGGCCATCTCTTGTCTCCCAGCGAAAAAAACTGCTAATGGAAGTCTCCACCAAACGATGGCATGAGACTTGCAACAAGTTTGCAGTTTCTGAGAGTAACAGTTGGCATATCGTAAAAAATGTTTTCTCACCAAAACCCCTAGTCACACCAGCAGTGAGGGTAGACAACAGAATCCTGGCGCAGAAGCAGCACGCACAGAGTCTCATAGATATATACGCTGAATAGTCGAAGCGGCACCCGGAAACTGCGTAAGTTCCGTCGATTTCCCTCCCATAACAGATGCCATACAGGCGTATCTCTATGGAAAAATTAACCACAGTCCTAAGACAGATGCCAAATAGTTCTGAAACTAGGAATGATATGCAGTGCATGGAGAGGCTCTCAAGCACCTCAACAAATATGGAAGGCGTTTACTACTACGTTTATTCAACCGCAGTTTATACGGTTGTGAGACTCCACAACCGTGGAAAAAGGCGTCATCATTCCATTACTGAAAGTGGGAAAGCCATCCAATGACCTAGTATCCTTCAGGACTGTTAACTTAACAAGTGCGGTTTCAAAGGTAATGGAAAAGATTGTCTGCGCAAGGATCCGGAGCATTGTCGAATCGAAATTGACAGTGCAGCAATCAGGATTCCACCTGTGTCACTCTACCCTATACCAGCTCTTACATTTAAGAGCAGCTCTATCTAAACTTCACCACGATGACAGGACAGGGCTGTATTTGTTGGTTGCACGATGGCATTTGACAGTGTAGATCATGTAACAGCGATTCATGCCATGCAGGAAATGGGAATACCAACTTATATTGTGAAATGGACTTCTACCTTCCTACAAGGAAGAAAAACACAAGTAAGGGTAAAGAAGGTGTTTTCGGGAAACAGGGAGTTCACACGAGGGGTTACACAAGGTACAGTCCTAGGTCCCCTCTTATCATAGTGGTGAACTCTCTCAGTAAACGCCTCAACCAAATTCCTGGTCTAGGACATGGCTTCTTCGCAGACGATCTAACTCTCTCATGTCGTCACTCTGATAGAAACATAGTCCAGGAAACGCTCCAAGCAGAGCTGAACGCAGTAGCAGCATGAAATCGAGAGACTTATATGGACATTAATGTGGATAAGACCAAATACACACTATTTGGCGCCAAGAACAGAAACTCACTACTTCTGTTGGTCAATAGGAAACCTATTGACAAGGATAGAAATCCCAAGATACTTGGCATCACATTACAGACATATAGCTGTTTTCCCACTCATGTCAAGGAACTTAAAAAAGCAGTGAATATGCGACTACTGCAACTTGCTGCAATCTCATCAACATCTTGGGGACCACGAACCAACACGCTCCGGGCGTTCCCCCCTGCCTTGATACGTGCAAAGATATTTTACGGCGTAGAGATCTGGTATCATGATGTCAGCTAGTCCAATCAGGAAGAGCTAGAGTGTTCCCAAAAGAGAGCGTGCAGAATTGTCTACGGAACGGTGAGATATTGC
>NW_027123702.1:0-460 GCF_001457755.1 Trypanosoma equiperdum | reverse complement strand
GTACCTGATACGCTGCCAGCCACGAGATAGATGCCTAAAAGAGAGTGCGGGGTTAGTATATCATCCCGGTCGTCCTGTTCGAAAGCTACTGAATGATGTAAAGCGTGAATACCCACAACTTCAGGTAGAATCCGCACACCCCTGACTGTCACCCACATTTCTGGATGCAGCAAACAAACGTTTGTTTTACCACACCATTCCCCCGAATGTGAGCAGAGAGTTGGAGGAAGAACTCAAACGTGAGACATCTGAAAGATGGATAAAGCGCCATTTTTAGAAGAAAAGGGCAGCAGTCCTGTCGCTCTATCACACTACGAAGTGTGGACAGACGGATCTGTAACATTGTGGGGAAAATCAGGAGCGGCAGCTCCAATCATCAAGAATGACGAACTTCTGCACGAAGTGCTCGAAGGAACGGGACGACTTGTATGCAGCTATAGAGCTGAATGTGTAGCCCTAC
>NW_027123688.1:2577-4820 GCF_001457755.1 Trypanosoma equiperdum | reverse complement strand
CTGTTAGCGCCTTCTGCGCATTTAGCGCTGCTTCGAGGTGTCTTTTCTGATCGTCTACCTTGCCGACACCTATCCCGGCTACACCGCTCAAGTCAGTTGCTACACCGCATAGCCGCTGTATGCCGCCTTCGTTGAACGCCGGTGCAGATCCGTTTACTCCAGCGATTATAATCAACGTCTGCAGCCACGTTTTTATGGGCCAGCGAAGCAAGTCCATCTCCTTCTTTTTTTGGCTTAGAATTAAGATCCAAGCTGCGTGTCGTTTGCTCTACTGTGGTATGCTTTTAGGTTGGGCTCGTGGTTCGTTCGACAGTATTATGCTGGATTTAGTGAATAAGTTGATTAACTTAAGTTTAGTAATTGTTTTATCTTTCGTTTTGGTGTGTTATTAGCCGCTTCGTTTTCTTTTTTGTTGTTTCAGCTTCTCTTTCCGCATACTTATGTTGCTGGCAGAGATGCCCACGTGTCTTCCTCGCTGTTTGTCTTTCTTTAAGTTGATCCGCACTCTGCCCATGTCTATATCTTAAACATCAGCCGCTTTGTTTTTGTCTTGCTGGTTGCTAGCGCGCCGGTCTTCATCATTTTCTCATCGCTGCCCGCACAGTTATTGCTGTTTTGTTCGTTTTGTTCTTAAGACAAACTTGGCGACAAGGTTGTGGCCTCAGCTAACCACTTGTTTGTAAATACGAATAGTTTAGCGCTTGAACTTGTTCTGTAATGATTCTTTTTTACCAAGTATCTTGCAATCCTTGTTGGTGGCCTAAACGTTAGTCTCTTTGCCTTCGTCGTTTTCTTTACTTTTTTGATTTTATTGAGTGTTTAAGAGGAAGTATTCTTCTTTACGTGTTTGCGTAATTTACCCCCTATCGTTTGAAGTATTTTCCACCATATATCTGCGCTACGGAAGCATTGTATGTACAATTTGCCTGTCTATTATTTGCTGTTTGAAATTTACCAACATGGAATTCCAGCTGCCGCTGTATCTTCTATAGGAAGGGGGTGTAAATTACTTGTGACTATTTCTGATATAGCTTTCGTTTTTTTGAGACAAATAATCTTCCTTAAAAACTCCTGAAACTGTCTGTTTTCGAATACTCTATATTTTCTCCGGAGGAATTAAAAAATATGACATAATTCTTGGCGCTCTATTTTCTAACGTTGGCTTATCACCTGGTATCATGGTGGTGTAAGGGTTACTTATATGACGACGTCTCGTGAGTGCCTAACTCTTTTGGGCGTTGGTTTTCTCTTTATCATTGTATTCTGCATCTGCTTGCTCTTTTTATAGAGATGGCTCTGGTTGCTTCGCTTTCCGCAAGGACGTGGGCAGTCATTAGCTGGTTACTTGAGCACTACTTCTGCGCTTTCGATTATTGAAGTGGATATCAGCCTCCCCTTCAGATGAATTACAATCCCCTGCAACCTTAATTCTCTTTTTATATTTAAATAAATTCATTATAGATATTTAGCTGAAATAGTTCGTTCGTCGGCAAGGTCTCCAAATCATATTGGCAGTGGTGTACTTAGTAGTTCTCCGCTTGCACTGCTTTCTTTTGGCTAGTCCTCCTGGTCGTGTTTACTACTTGTGCATTCTCAATATATCTCTAAATGCAAAACTAATTATAATGCGTAAATTATTACTATAAACGATTGTTTTTTTTTCGTATATTAAAGTTATAAAAAGTTCAGTTGTTATATATAAACCCATGGTGACACATGATATCATTTTTTTCAAGGTTACACTTTTTTCATGTTTTTTTCTATGTATATCTATTGTGAAAATCGTCGCTAGCCGCAATTTAAACCACGAGAATATTGAAAATACCGCAAGTTTCAGTCGCTCTAAGATATTAAATTTTAGAATGCAATTGGTTGCTGTCTGCTGGAAACCTGCGTTTGATACTTTAGCGCCGACTGGCAAGGTAAAGGCCTCGGTTTATGCGAGCTTGAGTCCTCAGTTCTGTAGCGTCTAGATCCTGGTATATTTTGCTCTATCTGTTCTTTGAATGTGGCAAGCCAGCTCGCTGTGCTGTTTTGACTTTTTGCTGAAGCTTCTTCAGATAGAGTACTAACCGCGGAGCCGTGATTACTCTTATATGAAATGAACGCTCATTTAGTGCAGCTACGTCAATATGAAATTGGCATCGCCTTGTACATAATCCTCTTTACTTCATATAAAGCACTCTGAATGTTCATGCGTTAAATAATTTAATAAGTTTCTGCTTTTTAAATTCTTGTTTTTC
>NW_027123688.1:618-2567 GCF_001457755.1 Trypanosoma equiperdum | reverse complement strand
TAGTAGTCTTTGTAACAAACTCTCCTAGCGCTAGTATTATATTTTTAGCCACAAATATTAGTGTTAATAATTATATTTCATTTGGAAAAGAATTCGTCATTACCCCACATTATTCAATTTCTTTCTTATCATGATTTCTCTCCTTCTTCAGAACTGGATATTAGAATCCGCCATCAAAATAAAAACCACAGGTACAACTATCTAAGTCTTTGCATATACATTTTTGAGTGAAATGTAGATCTTCGCCTCCTGCTGCATCAGTTGTATCTGTAGTCACTTGGGTAGCGTGCGTCGTTGTATGAAGCAGCAAGTACTTTTGACTTGTAAACTGGACTCTATCTCTTCCTCAGTTTCCCTTCATCATTTCCCTGTGTATGGCGATATCAATCCTTATGCGTTCGTTTAAAGCTGAGTATTTTCTATTTCCTTTTTTCTATTGCTTCCCGTATTTTGTCATTTACTTCAATAAACTTTTTCCTCCTCTCCCACTCATTCTTTTTCACAGTCTTTTAGTGTCTTAATCATATTGCACTGTCGCCATTCTTTTATGTTCTTCTATTTATCTACCCATTCGGTCTTTACTGCCAACCTTATAATATTAATAGTAGACACACACTCATAACACTCTTCTATCACTACCATTATTATAAATATATTATTATTATCCCAACAAATGTTCGTAAAATAAATAAAATAAATAAATAAACATATCAGAATGAACTTATTTTTCATACACCTTAGTACCATGTCACTTTATACTCACAGGTCGCTATCATGCACTTTTAACAGAAATTCTATGTTTTTCACGTTTTAAAATATTAATAAATTTAACAGTTTCAAAGTATTTACCCAAGTGTTGAAATATATCAAATTTTATAAATTATGGAAAATTATGTCAAAATAAAAATTTTCATATTTTTCACAAATTTTCGTAAAATTGAAAAAATATGTAAAATGCTGGAATGCTAAAATTACACAATACTCATAAAGACAGCGGCCATAAGAGAAACTTTTTTACTTACAAAAATACTGAAATCTTTGCAAGTATTATTCTTCCATTTGCATCTTTTGTTAGCCTCGCATTTCTCTTTGTCGTTGAAGTTTTCTGAACATCCAGTTGTTCCTGCTCCTGCCATTGCCCCATTTCCTGCTCCTGCTGCTGGGGTTTCTGATCCTGGGCTGGTTTTGCATTCCTTTTTTTCTGAGTCATAGTCGCAGTGCTCGCTTGAGCATTCCTCAGCTGTTGTGTTTTTTAGCTTGCATTTGTTCTGTTGAACTGGTGCAATGCCGCTGCCTTCGTGCTGATCTTGCCTTTTGGCTGTGTCTTCCGGTATTGTAAGCGTCGCGTACAAGGCCTCGGCCCGCTGTTTGAGGTCCTCTAAATTCTGCCTTTCTGTTGTGGCCCGCTCCTTTGCCTTTTCAATAGTGTCCAGTACATTTGCTGCCTCAAGTATGTGGTCAGCCCATTTTGGTTGAATTTTCACTTCTTACATGCCGCTAAAAACCTTTAGATACTTTAAGCTTCGCCTCTATCTTCCATTATCTCTGACCTTTGGGATCAGTCAACAGATTAAAAACCACAGTCGACGACATCATATATACAGTAGAATATTTACACTTTTTGTGTAATACGTGGATTTACAGCCTTATTTCCGCACTTTCTCAAATGTATTGTCTCCTTTTAATCTTCTGTTAATTCCTCTTTAGGTGACATAGCAATTCAATTTCTTTTGTCCACTAGACTCCGCATCATCCTCGGCGTCCCCCAACATATCCCCGTGTGTGATGATGTCAATTGTCATGTTTGTTTCAGAAACTGCGCATCTTCCACCTCCATCCCGCTACCTCTTTTTCGCACTCATTGTACTGCTCACTCACTTACTTATTCCATTTCACTCTTACACTGCTTTAAGTGTCTCTATTTTCCCCGTCCATCTTATCTTCACCAA
>NW_027123688.1:218-608 GCF_001457755.1 Trypanosoma equiperdum | reverse complement strand
TATTATCATTATCATTATTATTATTATTATCAAGAATTCTCTTACTGTTATTATTGCTGTTACAACCCTAAAGCGCTTTTAATATTCATCAAACAAAAAAATAAACCAAATTACGTAATAGCGCTATTTTTTCACATCCTGTAGTCCTACTATTTTGCACTCATAGTTCACTATTTTACCAAAATTTCATATTTTTCGTATTCCCATATTTTGATTTATTTTCACATTTCCAACAAAAAGTGCTTAAATATTTTAAATTATCTCGAGATAGAAAAGTTTCATTAATTTTCATAAAATTGCGTAAAAACCATTAAAATTCTAAAATACCACCAAATTCACAAAGCAGCAGCTATCAGAGAAAATTTCTTATTTATGAGAAACTAGAGTCTC
>NW_027123688.1:0-208 GCF_001457755.1 Trypanosoma equiperdum | reverse complement strand
AGTCCTACTATTTTGCACTCATAGTTCACTATCATACCAAAATTTCATATTTTTCGTATTTCCATATTTTTATTCATTTTCACATTTCCAACAAAAAGTGCTTAAATATTTTAAATTATCTCGAAATAGAAAATTTTCATAAATTTTCATAAAATTGCGTAAAAATCATTAAAATTCTAAAATTCTACAAATCCACAAAATCAGAAAC
>NW_027123735.1:6507-11705 GCF_001457755.1 Trypanosoma equiperdum | reverse complement strand
ACCACGTTGAGGTGGCCGGCATCGCCAGGGGACGCCGTGCAAAAAAGCCGACAGCAACTCACTTCAGCGACAAAAGACGCGGCAATAGAACTAGCGCGGCGACAGGGCCACTTAGAAGCGCTTCTAACCGTCCACGCGGCGCCAACGCCGTCGTACAGCAGCGCAACCTGCACAGGGACGCCGTCGACCATTCAAACCAGCGCGGACCTGGCACAGCAAATGACAATCAATCTCGCAAAAGCTGACCCAGCTAAATGCCACGAGGGGAGCGACGTGCCGACCGACATAGCGAACATTGCAGCACAAATAGCAACAGACAACGCCTACCACGGCCTAGACGACTCAGCCTTCAAACAAGCGGCGATCACAAACCAGATAGCGTCACACGGCAACACTCAGTCAGGCATAACGGCCGCAGCCGACAATAAGGGCTGCGGCGACGCCGGAGGTTACTCGGGTAGTAACTTCATTACAATAGCAAAGACAACAGTAACGCCACCGGACCTCAGAGCCAGCACAGAAGCCTACAAAGAGGGCGCAAACTGTATCAGCGCGGCAGCCGCAAGCAGCCCAGACAACAAGCTCGTGTCCCGGAAAAGACTAACGGCGATTCTATGCGAGGCGCGCAATACAATACCGACAGTAGCACCATCTATAAAAGAACTAACGGTAGGAGACGTACTTTCCATGGCAACAGCACAGCAAGCAGCAATAACTGCCCTGGGGCAGACTCGAAAAGAAGGAGACAGCGAGCAAGGTAAAAATGCAGTAAAAAAACTACTAGGCAGCGATGAGAGCGCAAAAATACCCAAGTTTTTCGAGGTTCTAGAAACAGCCGACCTGAAACTCAGCCAAGACAAAGGTGCAAGGAAGACCAGTATCAAAGCAGCAGCACAAAGCGACGGCTATGGCTTGGCACTGGCTCATTTCTCAGGCCAGGCGCTTAAAAGAACAGAAGAAGCAGCCAAATCAGTAACAAAAGCAACCCAAGTAAAGGAAGAGGATTGCACAAGCAAAGGTAAAGATGACTGTACCAGCGAAAAGTGCGTAGTGAAAGATGGGGTAAAAGTAGGGAATGATGGGACAACAGACTCAACTTGCACAGGAAAGAAACGAGGGGAATGCGAGAAGGATACTGGCTGCAAATGGGATGGTAACGCTTGCAAAGATTCTAGTTTTATCGTGAATAGGAAATTGGCTCTAATGGCTGCAGCATTTGTGAGTTTTCTATTTTCAGGATTTTTGCCCATTTTCATGAAACTTGTGAAAATATGCTATTTTGAAAGAGTTTGTTAAATTTATTAATATTTATTTTATTTTAACACTGTTTGATGAAAATGTGCAACTTAGTGAAACTTTTATAAATAAAGTAAAATGTGCATGAGGGTTGAATGGGTGTAAAGTAGTATGGTGATAAGGTATGACGAATGAGTGATATTCTAATTTAGTTTTTTTATACATTTTAGTCATTTCTATATTAATAATAATGATAATGATAGGAGTGTATTGTGAGTGTGTGTATATACTAATATAATAATAAAAGTGGTGGAGAAGACTAAATGGGAGGCAACGATGTAAACAAAACAGCACTTAAAATATAATGAGTGTGTAATTGGAGTAAGTAAGTGTGTGGTAAACGACGAGGGGTATTATTAAATAAATATACAGAGGGGAAAAATAAAATTTGCGCAGCCTTAAACACTGATATGGAAGTAGGTATTATATTACACAAGGATATGGGAGAAGTGACAATGGAATAGAGGCATAACCTAGTGTATGGACTAAGTGAGGTTGGTACGTTATCTGTAGAGCCTTCAACAAAAGACGGAAACGAGTGAAAGCAAACACAGAATTAAATAACAAAATATTCTACGGCATAACATAGTAATAAATAATTTAAGGGAGGATAATGCCCGTATTTTACACCAAAATAGATAGATTCTACAGTGGAAATATTGGCTAGTGGTGCTTTAACAGTTATGGTGAAATATAAAATCTATTTGTGAATAAACAGAAACAGAAGAAATATATTGGGTAAGTGCAAGGTAATTTCGAAGTCATCTTCAAGTCAAATATAGTAATAAGGACCAGAAGTTTTTGGGAACTATATAATATTATCGGGAGATGATTTTTAAAACTAGGACTACTAATGGGTTACCTTGGCTAGCAGAAGAATAGAAGATAATGCGGAAGTTGGTTAGCATAGAGCATATATCAAGATACTGAGGACCGTTATGAGTAAGCTAGAATCAAAGGTTACACTCTATCAATTCCGGATTGGTATGCCGGAAAAATGTTAAAACATTTCAAAAAAAGAGTAGTCCATGTAAGAATTTGGGTTTCTGAAAGCCAAATAAAATCACAGATTGATAAACCAAAGGTACCGAAACAAGCGCTGTAGTCACCCAAATTTATAAGTTGCAAGAGTTGGCGGAGCACAAACAAACATGAAACACCAAAGAGGCAAAACAATAATATTTTCCAAAAGAAGAAGCGTCACTAGTTATTTCGAATCAAGAACAAAGATTTAATTCAGCAGATAATAGTAGCAATTGATGTTTAAATCTTACGTGTTTCACGTATAAATATAGAACGGCATAGTAAATTCAAAGAATGGAGTTTATTTGACAAAACTGAGTTTTTTTTAATCACTGATGCCTATTTACGAATTCAAAGCTTCTTCATTTTTACTTTCCCCTTACATTTAAAGGAGAGTCAAGAAGTAGAGAAAAAATCTCTATAGAGGAGTTCGCCTTTCGAAACGGCGACCCTGTTTTTTGACCGGCTGTTGCACAAGCAAAAATAAGGAAGCAGCAAGACTTCTAATGAAACCAAAGACAGACAAGTGACAACCTCTTCTCTTTTTAAGGTAAGGCATGAATTCCACTAACTAACTTAACTTTGGTAACCTACCTGATAGCAGTCAAAAAGGAAGACGAGGTTTTAAAGATTATGCTAGAAAAAAACACCATTAATCTCAGCATTGTCATTTCTTACCATTTGACAGTGACACAAAGAACGTTCCACGAATATGACAAGCCAAACGGCAACGGCTTTCATAGCGGTGGCAGCACTTGCATTCACGCAACCAAGTGAGGAAGCAAATTCAGCAGCTGCTGAAGGAATAAAGACACGCTGCGATGAAATAAAATTCAATCATGCACTGGCCGAGGCGCTACGGACAAACGTCAGGCAGGCCGCAGCAGACTTAAAAACCATAAGAACCGAAACGCGGGCGCTTCTTCTAGCGGCAATGCTAGCAGACACAATGAAGCAGCGCCAGGCATATAGTGTTATAGCTGCGTACTCCGACGCCAAAGCAACCACGCTGAAGGCAGCGATCGACTCAAAAAGCAAACAAATTATAGACAGCGCCGACGTGCTCGAAAAAAGGAACGCCCAATTAAGAGGGGCGATTTTCGCAGCGAAAACAAAGGCGGTAACCGTTTCCGGCTCAACAGCGGGAGCAGCTGCCAATGACCCAGATTTCGGGGGAACGGCGAAGACATGCACACTAAAGCTTGACATCCACGACACGGCTGACACGGCATGCGACACCTCAGCCAACTACGATGACACCCTCGCAACGCTGGCCACACAAATTAATGAGCTGACGACCCTCTACACTGTCGGCGAGGACACCCCAATCACACAACAGCTGACGGCGGTAATCACAAGCAAAGGCGACTTCGCGACCTCAGGGGCCGCAACAGCAGACAACAAGGACTACTGCGGAGACAACGCAGCGCGGACAAGCGCAAGCCACGCAATAGGCGTAAAAAGCCTAACGGCGGCGCCTGCCAAAAGCACGAAAACACAAGCAAAACTCGAAACTGGCGGCAACTGCATCGATCCAGGCACTGCGCGCAAAGACGGCTTGATAACACTGAAGGAAGTTGCAGCGTCAGTATGCAACGCCAAAAAAAACCTCATATCCCCTGTAATGCCAGTAAGCAGCCTGTCAGCGACCCAGCTAATCGGCGACCCAACGTTCCAAAAGCTGGCCGCCCTAGCATCAGGACAAAACAAACCGCAAACTACCGGCGGAAACAATGGCAAAGCAGCAGCGATCCAACTTGTAGGGAGCGACCAAACGAATTTAAAAGACAAGTATTTCACCCCACTGGAAAACCAACACGTAGAATTCAACCTAGGTGAAGAACTAATCAGAACCAGCATAACATCGGCAGCGTCAGGTAACAATTACGGCGCAGTTTTGGCGTTTTCAGCAGGAAAAGCAGCCATTCAAGCAGTACAGAAGGACATACCAAAAGGAGTGGAAACAGAAGCTAACGATGGCTGCACAGGAAAAGGAAAAGATGATTGCAATGCTAAAGGTGGCTGCAAATACAATGACAAAGATAGAAAATGCGAAAAAGACCCTGCAAAGGCTACAACAGCGGGAAGACCAGGGACCAAAAACACCACAGGAAGCAATTCTGTTATTATGAATAAAGCCCCTCTTTTCTTGCATTTGTGGTTATATAGTTATGCTTTTCGAATATTTTTGCTACATTTTGTGAAATATGCGAAAATTGCTTTTTCAGAGAGTCTGTTAAATTTTCTTAAATTTGACATATTTTAACACTTTTAGATAATATGTGTAAATTTGTTAAAATGTGAAAGTTTAGTAAATTTTATATAATAGCGGCTTAGTCGTGTATTTAGTATGTGAAATTGTACGGAAAAGGAATGATATTATAAATTTATTTATTTTGTTTATTTTATTGATATTATTTGCTTTTATGATAGTAATAGTAAAAGCAAGGGAAATGCAAAATATAATGAAAGGAGAGTGTTGTAAGTGTGTGTATACGAATATTATAAAAACTTATTTGTTAAGACTGAATAAACAACAAAAAAGAAACACAGAAAAGAGTTGTAGTATTGCAACGAATGGAAGCTAGAAAAAGAGGGAAATAGAAATGGGAATATTTTAATGAAAACAAAGGCATAAATGGAAGTGGAGTATGCACATGTCTATAAACAAACATGAATATAATCACCATTATACAAAAGAAAATAAAGAAGGAGAACATAAGATACAGAAAGAGTCCAGTGAAGAGGCATAATGCAGTCTATACGTTACCTGTAGACAGGAAACTAAGGACCATAAATTTTGATATTTTACATTTAGATACAGGGCGGAATGTTTTTTAATTGAGAGTGGAAACTTGTCGAACAAACTAGAGAAGCTT
>NW_027123735.1:3562-6441 GCF_001457755.1 Trypanosoma equiperdum | reverse complement strand
TAACAAATTAAAAAACAATTATAACAGAGAATGATCCTAAGAAGCACAGAGTATTTGTGATTGTAGTTCAAGCGCATGCAACTAAAGAATGGTGTAGGCTCATATTGAGATTATTACAATTGCAAAAAGAGGTTTGTATAGACATGTTGAAAGGCCTAGATGGGTTATGGAATTTTTAGGAATAAAGAATGCAAGTGATGAGGATATTGTAATTAATTTGGATAGATCTGATGTTATAATATCCGACCTTTATAAGTATTGTAAAGCTGTAGAATATGTTATGCAGAATAATGCAGAAAGTGAAAAAATATCAGTGAAGAGGATGTTTTCAAAGAGCATGTAGAGAGATTGTTATTGGTTTTTTAATGTTGGATATAGAAAGGAAGAGGATAAAAAATTATCTCATTTAATAAAATCACCTCCTAGTGGAAACCCCTATCTTAGTAGTGGAGGTTTGATAGCCAGAGTTTGGGCAGTTAAAAGGTTTGAATATGCATTTGAAGAGTTACTAAAAGGAAGTGAGGAGTAGTAGTCAGAGCAGAGTATTTACAAATCTTTGCTTTTTTGTAGTTTTACACAGGAAGAAGCTGTTGGACAGAAATTTTCTTTGAGGAGGGGAATGAGTGAGTTAGATTATTGAGAGAGTATATTTTTTATTCCAAATAGTGGCGAAATTGGACGAGCGCAATTTATTCATTTTCTTTGTCAGCAATTTGCATAGGGGAAAAAGCCAATTTTACTGTAAAAAAATTGTAGTTTGTATATAGATTTTGAAATTAAGCATATGAGGACGAAAGATTTAATAGGAATTCTAACTTATGCGATTGATGGAGGTAAATGGGATTTTGAATATGATAGAATTTGTAATTTACCCTTTAAAGATGGGAAGTTACTTAAAGCGAGAAAATTGTAATGAGCATCAGCTGAGTTCTAACAGTCATCCATCCTCAGACGTAGCTAACCCCGCTATAAAGATGCTCTTAAGCAAAAAAAATGCACCTTAACTCTCATTTTATATCGTCTAATATGGGATATGACGCAAAATTCACGACAGCAAAGTATTTCTGGGTCCATCTGTAGACAATAAACAAACAACATACAATGCTAATAAAGTTCTCAGTACTAGCAATACTTCTTTATTATTGTTCGTCCCGCACGGACGCGACCACTGGCGCTGCTCACCCGGATTTCCTAGCCCTGTGCAACGTGTACAACGCTGCAAGAGGCCTAGCAGAAACAACAGAAAAGACACCCGATTTTGGCACATATCTAACAGACATACAAAACTAAAACATGTCAGTAGCAAGCGATGAATGGAAGGCCCTGTTTGACAAACCACCGGAGGAGGCGGGCTGGCACAAATTCATAGACAAACATCCCAACCTCAAAAGCAAAATTAACTGGGAAGGAAGCTGGCAAGCTTGGGAAAACGCCAGAACGGCGACAAAGGACCCCAGCAAAGGCTGGGCCAAAGAGCAACCGGAGGCCAATGACAAAGCCAAGGCAATAGCGCTCCAACCTTTTCTAAACGCTACAGCTGAAGAAGCCGTATTGCTCCACAGGCAAGCAACAACAGAAGGCACAGAAGGTCAAACGACAATAAGCGCTGCAATAAAGGAGATGATAGCAGGAACTCTATGCGGCCAGGATATCGAGCGGCAAGGGCCGACGATGGACTGCAAGGACACGGCGGGTGGTGGCAACAAAGAGTCGACCTGTGCCACAGCGCAAAACGGAAAGGGAGTAATGCATGATCTCCTATGCCTCTGCCACACGAGCGGCGGCGACGAATGCACAGGGTCTGCCGTCGCCGAACTGACCGCCGCGACGACAGCGTTTGTAGCCAAAGCCGTAAGCAAACTAAAAGAACTATGCGGCAAGCCGACAACCGCAGGTGACCCTGCAATCGACCTCCAACTAGCACTAACCCATTTCGCGTCAAGACTGGGCACAGGGCAGAAAGTAGGTCCAACGATAAAAATGGTGCTCGGGACGACCAAGACGGGGACAGACTGCGGAAGCAGAAATTCAGCGTGCATCGACTACACAGCCCGATACGATGAAGCAAACGCAGGTTATGCCAGCATAAAATGGGTACAGGCGATGCAACAGGCGCTAACTTTAGCACAAAAACGGAAACAACACGAACACACACGAGACGAGGCTGCCAGAGCGCTAAAGGAGCTGCGTAACACAGTATCCCGCGAGTTCAAAAGGCCTACCCCAACAACCACAGCAATAGCGCAAACCAAGAAGACAGACACTGATACAAAGAATGAGCAGCACAACAACTGCAAGACAAAAAACTCCACCGCTGCAGACTGCCCACCAGACCTCTGCAACTGCAACAAACAAACAAAGGAATGCGAACCTTAACAAGGATCAGAAACCACAGCAGCAGGAACAGAAGAGACACCAAATGTGAAAGGAAGGAAGTGCTCAGATTTTGCTACTAAACCGGAATGCGAAGCAGCATTGGGTCCGGTCCCAGCTGGAAAAGCTAAATTCTGTGGTTGGATTGATTGTGTTGATGGTACTGGTAAGCTTTACAAGCCGGAGTGCAGCTCCTCCAGTCCCCTTGTAAATAAGAAATTGGCTCTCATGGCCGCTTCTTTTGTGGGTTTTGTAGTATATATTTGATTTTCGCTCAGTTTTATGAAATTTAGTAGTTTCCTCAAGTTTAATATGTTTTAGAATATTTTGATGAAAATACGCAAATTATTGAGAGTTTAAAATTTTGGTAATTTTAGGTAATGGTAGAATAAGGGTATAAAACAGTACAATGATAGTGTATAAAAATGAGATATATTATAATTTTTCTCATTTTGTTTATTTTACGGATTTTAGGAGTTGGTGTTACAGTAATAGTGATAATGAAA
>NW_027123735.1:0-3552 GCF_001457755.1 Trypanosoma equiperdum | reverse complement strand
TTCTAAACTTTGAAATATTGAATATATTTTAATGTTTTTTGATGAAAATTTGGAAATCAGTAGAAATCTTTAAATATACGTATAAAAGTTGTTTGTAGGTTTAAAGTAGTATGGTAACAAGATATGGATAATGAGTACTTTTTCAACGCATTTCCGCTTTATTTCTTTTTCGGATATTAGTCATGGTCATAATTGTAACGGTATGTAAAATAATAATAATAATGATATTTATAGGAGAGTGTTGTGAGTGTGCACATACAAATATTATAATAAAAATGAAAGTGGTGATGAATAATAAATGTAACCGATAAAATACACTTGAAAAAATGGCGAGAGTGTAAAACATTAGCATGTGGTTGGTGCAGTGAGTGATTCCGCGTGAAAGTATGAGGAATATTGCTAACGGAAAGGCACAAAGATTTAAAGAAAGAGATATGTAAGTGCTGTTTCAAACAGAAACATCATTATAAGCATCATAATGTACAAGAAGGTGATTAAGTGGTAACAGTGGAGGGATAGAATTCAGGTTAAAATAAAAAGGAGTCTCTTTGTTTTTTTTATAAGCAGTAACAGAAGGATATGACACAGAATGAGATTGTACAACATATTTCACTAAAAAAGTGATTGATTTAACGGCGGGAATTGTTCATAAAATAGTTTCTATTCCCTTAGAAGATCTTAATATTCAACTGTGACAGAAAAGCAGAGACGGGACGAGATCAAATGATTGTGTAAGTATTAAATAATGTTAAAGTCAAAATCTCAGCAAATATGTTAACAGTGGTCAAAATTTGTGTGAAACAAAGTAATAATATTGTCTGGGAAATTTTTAAAAATAGGACTACCAATAGATTACCTATGACAGTAAAAGAAGAATAGAAATGAAAACTGCTTAAAATAGCACGTATGTGAACTGTTAGGTGACGCTTTATGACGTACAAAATGATAAAATCAGAACACAGGCCCTTCACTGGTGGCCCAAGAAGCAGCCATACCCACCGTTTAAAGAACGTATGACTCACATACAAATACACTGTGACACACCATTGAAGGGCCGCATCAAGAAACTCTAAAGAAAGAGGATACAGAAAGGACCTTTTCTTCCAAACATGAGGCTATAAAAATTTACACGAAAACAGGATAATGGAACAAATTGATAAAGGCTATGCGGAGTATAGCGATGGAGCTATATCATTATAGACAATGCGTCTTGCAGAAGGAAGTTAACCAGCGGTATAAACCTATTGTTACCAAAAATAATAAATGCAATAGATATAAATATATAACAAACTTAGTTGGTATTTTAAAGTGAAGATTCTTTGATTGAGCTGAGTGCTTTATTTTTTCAAATCTTCAATCCTAAAATCGAAAAAATTGTAACAATTCACCACACTGACAGTAACCAAGGGGAAAGCTGTATAAACGACAAGCTCAAACAAGGCTCGAAGAAAATCCATAAAATGCAAAGTCCTGTATATGTTCTACTAGTCACACTAGCCGTCGTTAACACTGCAGAAGCACACGACCCAGCCACAGGACACATCACAAACCTTTGCAAAGAGGATGACTATCTCCAGGCTGTGACAACGCACCTGTCAGGGTTGCTATCGCCAGTCAGCAGTGCGCTAGCAGAGTTAAAAAGATTTCAAAAAGCATGGCAGATCGGCGAACGACAAGCCGCAACAGCAGACACTCGCTGCCTCTACACTGCCCTAATCAACAAGGCAGCTGAAGAAATAGCAGGCGCCGAAGCTCAGTTAGAAGCCGACCGGTCAACAATAACCAATGCTCTTTTTTTAGTCGAGAGGCAAAGGGGAGTTTTATCAGCAGCCCACCAGGCGTCCAAGCTTCAAATTACAGATGCAGCAAGCGGACACGACGGGACCGGCAAAAGCGGCACCGCGATCGACCTAAACTTTGAGACTAAGGTGGGGACCAGAGAGGCGTGTACGCCTACCAAAGCAGGAACAAGACCAAACTACGGCAGCGCAATACCAGCAGTAACGAAATTAACCAAAATGAAACTGACCAAAGTAGAGGACATACAGAAATTAACTCAAAAATCCAAAAATGCTCTAACCGGCATGACGTCAGGCTGCCAAACCACAGGCAATTTACAGGGCCTAAACGGCGCCCTGAAAAACTGTCAGGTAGGCGGGACGCCAGCTGCTAGCTGGGCTTACACGCCAGTCGCAACGCACACATCCACGACAAAGACGAATATATTCGAAGACGGCGACAAGACAGGCAGCTGCCACTCTTCGCTGAGCGCAGTGGATGCCACCAAACCACTACACGAGCAGCTGGCCAAAGCCCTCTGCGAAGCACTCAAGGTTAAACCACGCATACCAAATACGCTTAAAACACAGACAGGCGCGACGCTTGCCAACGACGACATCGTCCTTTTATCAGTAAGAAACTGCAATCCAAAGTTCCAGACAATCGCCGACATTACAAACGCGGACCAAACAAAAGACTTCAAGGCATATATAACCAATTCCTACGGCAAAGACGCCGGACAATTCGAAAAAAACTTCATAACAAGTCTCCAAGCGACGAATACACAAACAAGAACAGAGAGCAAAACAGAAAGCAAGAAAATAGAAGAACTAGCGGAACCAAAATCGTTAGCCGCAACAATAAGTCATTTGGAGGGAAAAAGAATTAAAAAGGAACTAGAAGCCGAAAAGAAGAGCGAACCTCAGACAGCAGTGAATCCCCAAAAAGAAGAAAAATGCAAGGACAAACCAATAGAGGAGTGCAAAGATGAAAATGGCTGTGAATTTCAAGAAGGAAAATGCAAACTTAAAGAAGGAGCGAAAGTAGAAAATGATGGAAAAACAAACACAAACACCACAGGAAGAAATTCTTTTTGTGATTAAAAAGGCACCTCTTGTGCTTGTAGTTTTGTTTCTAGCATATCACTTTTAAGAATTATTGGGAAAATATTTTTTCTCAATTTTATGAAATATATGAAAAGATGCTATTTTATAAGAATATTTTAACACTTTTGTAAAACCTTTAAGGAAATATGAATATTTAAGAAAAAATTTAAAATATGAAAAATTTAGTAAAGAATGTATGAGAGTGGGATATGGGTTTAAAATAGTATAGTGATAGGGAATGAACAATAGGTGTTATTATAATTAAGCTTATTTTGTTTATTATGTGTATAATAGTGAGAGGTATAATTATGATAATGATAACGATAGAAGAGTGTTGTGAGTGTACATTTATTATATTATAGTGTGAGTTGTTGTGAAGACAAAATGACGGAACAAAATAGTAGCAGTAAAAAAATGACAAACGTGAAATGGGAGTAAGTGATGGTGGAAGTGAGAGAGTAAACTACAAATATTATTAAAGGAAGAAAAGAAATTAGAGAGAAAGAAAGGAATATGGAGAATTAGCAGAATTTAACTAAAAATATAATGATGGAAATCATCGTCATACGCGAGGGGATGTAGAGGGAAATAAGAGAGAGAGAGTACAGTGCACAACCGAAATGAAAGCATTGGGCAATCTTCAAAGTCAGCGATAGAAGAAGCAACA
>NW_027123377.1:0-1219 GCF_001457755.1 Trypanosoma equiperdum | reverse complement strand
GGTTTTGATGCCAAGTCGTTGATACTGCCTTTGTCTGGGTTGCTTCCTGTTCCGTAGGTAATTATTTCTTTACCGACGTTCGTTTTGTATTTGGATTCGAAGGCGTTTGCTTGTTCGCCGTACGCAGTTTTTATGAGTTGTTGTAGTTTAGCTAGTTCGTCTGCTTTGTCCAGGTCGTACCTGGTCTGGCTGACTGCTCGAAGGTTGTTTGCTATTGCAAGGAACCGTGGCGATTTCGCTAGCTCAGCGCCGCTGTTTGGCAGCGGCTGGATTTTGGCGTCTTCTAGAGCCTTTGCTGCCTCACAGTGAGCGTGGGCTATGTCGACCGCTTCTGGTAAGAACTTTTGTGCATAGCTGTGGCCGTTGCGGCACGGGAAGGCCGCAGCCGCTGTTGCACCTATCGTTGTCCCCGGTGTTCCGGCGTAAGTCCTTGGTGCGGGTCTTGTTGTTGTTAGATGGAAGCTTTTGGTGTTGGCGCTGCCGGCTAGCATAATTACGTCATTGGTTGGCGTGTTTGCGTCAAACACTGTGTTTTGTGGTGTTGCCGAGGGTGTGTCCCCAGCGTATGCTGTAAACGTCGCTGTGTGCGAGTGGCCAGCTAGAGTAATTACACTTTTTGGCCTTATTTTTAATTTCTTGCTGTCGTGCATGCTTACTTCTACTTTTTCGCCGCCAGCAGTTTTGAGTTCTATTGTCGCGCATTGGTCCGGCGCCGGCGTTAGCTCCATTTTCGCCGTAGCTGTTGCGCCGCTGGCGCCCCCGGAACCCTTTCCAGTTGTTTTAAACGTTAGAGCAGCTGCGTTTTCTGCGGTTACTAGCGCCCCTATCCAGCGATTTACCAGAGCTTGGTAGTGTGACACTTTTTGTTCGGCTGTAGTCACCGCCACTTCAGCTGTTGCTGCATGATCAGCGGCGTAGTCTGCTAGGGCCCGCAGCCTTGCATTTTCCTGTACTTCTGGTGCGTTTTCAGCTCCTAAACTCCAAAAAACGGCTTGCTGTCTTATTGGCGTTACAGCTTGCCTGATTTGTTGTAACTCATTTTCCGCGGCTTCAGCTGCCGCTTTAAAGAATGCTGCTTCCTTGCACCTGTCTGTTACTGCGTCGCCTGCTGGTCCGAATTCGGCACTGGGTACAGCGTGGGTCATAAGCGCCGCCACGGACGCTACAGTTGCGACTACAGCGTGTAACAAGAATTTTAGTTGCGTCATCAATTAGTGTT
>NW_027123690.1:9798-12182 GCF_001457755.1 Trypanosoma equiperdum | reverse complement strand
AACGTCAGGCGGAAGTTATCCCTCTCCCACCGTACCCGCGGGAGAGGCTTGCATCTTGAGATTCGTTAATACCCCTCCCATCCCCTTCCTTTTGGTGCGCGGCAGTTGAAATCAAAGTCATTCAGTTCTTCGTTTCGTTGGGGGGAAGAAAAAGAAAAGAAAAATACCGTAGTGTGGCTGCCGTGCAAATGAGTAATGCCCCAACACTGCAGGCCGTCCTGGTCGTCCTTTTGATGCTTGGGTTGGGTGTAGTCGTCATCATATACACCATAACAAAAACGAGATGGCGCCTTGGGGCTTCCCGGGAGCAGCAACGTTTGCGCTTAGGGTCAACAGCCAACAACCTCTCGGGTGAACTCCTGCGAAACCGTTTAATACGACAAGCCACTGAGGTGCTGGTAACCAACAAACATGCGGTTGAAGGCATTCCACTGGCCTCCACGGTAGGTGTGACGGAAGTATTGGCGGATAGGGAAATGCGTGCCAGACGTGGAAGATCTCACTCCATCACTACAGCAGGGGGACAAGGCACCACAACCACAAATGGAGCAGAGACTTCTCGATCCAATAGACAGGTTCCAGAAGCCTCTGCCGGCCCCACTTTTATAGAACTTCTCACGGGATTGCACCACCATCTGCAGCGCTTAAATCGGTCACAACCAGCATCAACTGATTCTCACTGCGCTCTGGTGGAAGAATTGATAGAACGGATCATGCAATCAGAAGAGGACGCGGAGCGAAAGGCGGATATAATGAATGACGCAGACGAAGTGTACGGCATGGGGTTCGAATACTCGCTGAACCCGGCAAATAGTCGCATCAAGTACGTCGAAAAAACCTGGGAAGAAGAACCCCTCATTTTCTCTCCACGGTAATGAGGGGGGAAGGAGAGAAGGGTGGGAATTAAAAAAAAAAAACTTGTATGCTTGCGAATCCATCTTCCTGCGAGCGCATCGGCGGATTTGTGTCTGCGCGTCTTTGTGGAAGGTTGTTTGTTTTTTGTTTATGTTTGAAGTCGAGTTTGCAAATAAGCAAGAGAAGGGGATTTCTTTCTTTTTTTTTTTTTGCGCCGCGCGGAGCGTTCCCTCCCCTCTTCCTCCTCCAAAAAAAGAATGAAAAGAAGGAAGGAAGGGTTGTGCCGTACGGCTGCACCAATTGGAGGCGCGGAAGCAATGAGAAGAAAATTCCACGCTCGTTTCCCCTCCTCCTCCTTCTCTTCCTCCAATTTTTCCTTTTTCTTGCGCATGAAACACGTTTTCCTTTTGTTACTGTTGTATTGCTGCTCGTTCTTTTCTGTCTTTGTTCCTATTCTCGTCTGTTTTTCACCCCCCTTTTTTTTCCCCCTCCCCTTCTCTCTTTTTTTTCTTTTACGTTTTGAGTCCTTTTAACTGGGCAGTTCCATACGTGCTCGTGTTAGGCATTATGTTGCAGCGGGGGAGGGGAAAGGAGTGTGCGTATGTAGTGAGAAGGGTCTCTTCAAACTCACACGCTAAAAACCGCTGAAAGAAGAAAAAAGGAAAAATGTTGTTTATCCGTTTCATCTCATTTCATTTTCCACTTTACTCATTTTTTTCCTTTTTTCACTCTTGTTTGGTCTGTTGCCGTTGCTGCTACCCTCCCTGTGTTGCTTGAATAGTTAATATGATAATTAAGTTTTATCCACCAAAATATACATATATATATATACATATATATATATATATGTATATATATGCGTGTGCGCTTGTGTGTGTGTGTGTTTGCGTGTGTGTATGGATGTGTGTATGTGTGCACTTTGTGAATAAAGCATGCGAACCTTCCCCCCTGTGCGCCGGTGTTGCCACCAAAATCGCATACGTCCCCGAGACACTGGCGGGAAAATAAATAAAGGGTGAAACAGAGACGCGTGAAATGTAAAGACACGTAAATACATGCCAAATCATATTTATATTGTTTAAGCTCACCTCTATTCATTCTTCCCAATGATATGTGTAGTGCACCACACGCCACCCGCATATCATTCCTCGTCCGTAACTCTAAGTTGCCTTACCTTTCCCTGCTTCTTTGTGACCCTTTATCCATCCCGCCGCAGTCACATGGAAACTCGTCTTTTTTTTTTGTTTTTGTTTCTTTCTTTCGCTGTTCGTTTGCTGGTTCATCGCACCCTCCCTGCTCTCGTTCGCTATACTTTTATATGCTTTAAAATTGGTTTCTGGAAAGAAAAAAAATGAAGGAAAAGAGAGAAAGGAAAGGGGGGGGCCATCTAAAAACCACTTGTGTGTATCTTGGTAAATATATATATTTATATATGCATGTATCTCGACATGCATATACCTTTATATATGAAACGCATGAAATGAAAGAAAAAGAAAAAAAGGGAATAGAAGCGTAGAGTTTGTTTGTTT
>NW_027123690.1:0-9781 GCF_001457755.1 Trypanosoma equiperdum | reverse complement strand
AAAAAAAAAAGTGACCTTCTAAATGTGCGCGGTTGTTCGCATTTGTCTGATTGTTCCATTACTCCTGTTAAAGGGGTGTTGTTGCGGCTCGGGTAGTAAGGGAAAGAGGGAAAATTAAAAAAAGGAAAGGGGTATTTGTGATTGTTTGTCGATATTTTGTAGACGCTTACGTGCGAACCACTTTCAACACCATCGTGCCATTAACTTGAAACAAACAAAAACAAGAAAAGAACGGAAAAGAGAATAGCCTGTATTCACCCTCATTTTTATTTCTTTCACTCTCATTATGTGAATCCATTTGTTCGCTTTATTTAAACGTCAAGGTTGCACACGGTACGGTGACGGGAAAGGCAGCCGTACATAGGGGTAGTAAATGCCGATTTCCATTCTTTACGTGATGCTAGCGCTGCTGGTGTTTGTGAACATATGCGTATTGATTGCGCTGGTAGTTGTGCTCGTGCGTCGCTCAGCGCATCGAATGCAGATTAGGGAAAGAGTGGCCAACGGTTTAGATGGCACAGCGGGCCAAACTGCAGTTGTGACGCTTGCACAACATTATCCTCCTTTAATTGTTGGTGATTACCGACATCAAGGTGAGGCGGTCATATTCAATGGCGGTAGTGGTGTTGGCGGCATTACGGACGGCAATGCAATCCCTAATGCCGCTGATGAACGTATGGCGCGACAGCAAATACACCCTCTCACGACAGATGATGTAAGCCTTCTTCACCAACTTGCTGTTGAGGGAATGGTTGTTTCACCTACTAACCAAATGACAAACAGCGCATTAACAGAAACCAGGCATTTCCCGTCGTGGGGGTTGAGCAACCGTATTGCTGTACCGCTTCCCGCCCTGTTATTAGCAGCAGATGAACCAAATGCCATACCTTTTTTAGAAGGTGAGCAACAGTGGGATGAGGAAGAAAGTAGCAGTCCTGCTGGATGGACAACCGGTACAGACCCACAACACGCCGGCGGCGCGCTCTCCAGTTGTTTTCCACCAACTGCGAGAGGCGGTTCACGCGATGAGAGTCACATAGTTTATGGCAGATCCTGTTATTTCGTTGGCCCTCATTGGGATGGGCCGCGTGGGGAGGTGCCTTTGGAATGTGTATTGAGAGACGGTTGTGCTGGATCCAGTAGCGAAAGCAGCAGTGACATAAGTAGTGTGGCCACGGAGCCCGCTCGTTGTATAGTTGCTAACAGGTGTGCCCCTCCAACGATGTTGTCTTCTTTTCCACTTTCACTCTATCCCTTCTCTTTTTCCTTTCCTTCCCATATGCACCTTTCCGTATCTTCATCCAATTCCCTCTTTGCATCAGATGAGGAAGAAGGAGAAGAATACGCGGCGGGGTAACTCGTTATCATGGAATCCCACGCGTCGTATAGAGCGTAGTGATGTGTGGAGCCAACGCTGGTGATCTACCAGTGTGTTCAAACCATAGAAGGTTGTTTACGAGATGGAGTGGTGGACTTCTCATCTTACATGATACTTTTGTTGGTATCATTGTTGTTGTTGTCATCATTTACTTACTTCGTTTTTATTCCGCCCGCTTGCCATTTTTAGAGTTTTACTTTTTTTATTTTTTAAGATCACCTTAGCGGTATTTAGATTGTTTTGCCAAGCATTCGAAACCCAAGTACACATCATGCACTTTTGCATGTGCTCACACTTGTGTATATAATACATTTATATATATTTATTTATTTAATATTTATTTACCTAATATGGTTTGCATTGTTATTAACATTAATATCGTTATTACTTTATTGCAGGTGAGGCACCACTGCAACTGATTGTTTGGTGTATCGGCTACTCGCTTGTGAAGGATAATACAAACTCTAAACAACTTTCCCCCTTTTGTCATTTTAATACCATAACATAAAAAAACAGCGATTGAGTTATCTTTGCCTTGTGCTAACATTGAGTAGTGGTCGTGCTTTTCCTCATTAATCACATCAGTGTCAGGGGGTCAGGGAAAAATAAGAAGGGAAAATACACACCAATCATTTTTCTGAAGCATTCAATAATAACAAGAAAGGTAGGGGGCTGTTGATCAAACCGGAACCGTTTCACTGGCTTCTACCCATCTCGTACATCTGTAAAACTAACTACAAATGATAGGTGAGGTGAAGTAGGGGGGACGAAAAGGAAAGAAAAGAAAGAAAAGGAAGGAGGGGATGAAAACGAGTCTCCCGCCTCCTCTTATTGCAGAGGAAACCTCCTCCGACGGACTCAGCTACGAAGAGAAGCTTCGGCAGGCATACGCCGCGGGGGAAACAAAACGACCGCAGTACCTCTCAGCCTCGCTTCGTGATCTCTTCGAAGTGACGCTCAACCGCGAGCTTCTGCTGTTCCGAAATGAAGAAACGGAAACACCCGTGACACGTCGTAAGAAGTGGTTGCAGTGGTACAACGAAATATACAACAGCCTTCGCTGCACGCACAATGTAAATGCTCTGCTGTTATACTGGGTGACAGGAATCGTTAGTTATGAACTCCGCGAGATGGAAAGGTGCCTGGCGGGAATACGTGAGCGTGAAAGGGAGAAATCAGGGGAACAACAACTGCCACCACAGGGACAGGGCGTTCCCGATGAAAACGTCACATTTGAGGGAGAAAAATCACTTGAGGCAATCCAACATGCAATGGAGCTTCGGAACGTCATCCGACGGCTTCCAGCCCTGGTGGCATTTTTCTTCGCATGGGACATGAATTTGGGAGATACTAGCAAGTTTGAGGAACTTCTTCACAAAGTAATTATCGACAACTTTAGCGAGGGGGCTGAACTGTTGCTTTTGGAACAGTTGCTGACGTGGACGCTTCGGTGGTGCCGCCAGCTACAGTGGGAAGGCACCAATTCAAGCGCCAAACTTCCGCCTCCACTGCGGCAGCAGTTGCAAACCGCCCTGGCAGATATTTGTCAACTCATCATGCTCTTCAGCTGCGATGCTCGCACGGCGGAGAGGCGTATCATCGTAACTGCACTCCGCAGCGTAGTTGAAGGATGTGAAATGTACTTCAATCGCCATGCGCTTTTGGCAATGTTGGAACGCAAGGCGAACAACGTTGAGACACGCCAAGTTTTTGTCCTGGAAAGGTGGCCACAGTATTGGCTCAGTGAGCTCACAATATTAGGTGATATCCCCAGCGTGGACAAGGAGTGGGTGAAGGCTATTATGTTAAACATGGCGTTATTATGGAACCCAGAAAGTCTCAGCGGTGAAGGCATGGCAAGTGGCGTGGAGGGCTCCCCAGTTGACGCTGACGATACGTACCTTTTTCATTTGCTCTTGCTGACACTTCAACCAATGTTTGACAACCTCTTTGGTGTTCCTGCTGTTGACAACAAAGAGTTTACACCGAGCACTGCTAACTCGCAGTCAGTAGAGGCTCTTTCAACTGAGCGTACCACTTCCGGCGAAAAAAAGGATCCGTTGAAACTCCTTTTGGAGGTTGCAGATGTTATGGCGTGTATTGGTTCACCACTGTGCCGTGATATTCATTATTGGGACTGTATAGGTGTGGGCCCCCTATTGACACAAAACGTTGCTAATGGGAACAAGGACATTGGTTCCTTTGTAATGGCAAGTGTGTGCAGAAGGCTGTTGCAGGAACAAATACCCCTTTCAGTGAACTCCTTCTTGTTGAGTAACGATGCGCCAAAAAAGCAACTTCAGCGTTTAATCACGTATTTGATCCGTACGGAGCGTGTGTTTGACTGCCTCTGCGGCATCCAAGCACTCAAAGCTTGCTTACTCGGTACGAGGACCAGCGATAACGACACTAAAGGCTGTTTCTACTACATTCTAGAGACAGCACTTGCTAATCATCAACACCAGCTGCGCGGTGCCAGCGCGCTTGTTGAAGAACTTCTTTACAATGTGTACGAGTATTTGCTCAGAGGCAACGAGACATCACCGGCAACAGGCAACGGTTCCCTGAGCGGCAATGAGGACCTCCGAGCGGCACTTCGAATTATACAGGGCCTCTCCGGTCGGACTCAATTGTTCAGTTTCTATAAGGAAAACCTCGCTATCCGATTACTGAGCATCCTTCATCCGAAACCTCACGATAACGCCGTGAGCACTGAGGAACTGCGTCACGAGAGGCTTCAGTTTGAGGGATCCATGTGCCGCTATCTGATGGAACTATTTCCCGGCGACCGTGAGGCGGTCCAGCATATGGTACAGATGTGCGAAGATGTTAAAACGGCCAATGAGATGTCGGAGGCTTTTAACCAACAGCAGATGCAGGATATTGGAAATGCAGCACTCTCCGTCAAACTCACCACAAGCATTCTTTCACCTCATGCTTGGCCCGTATATCCCAAACTGGAGCGCGTACCAAGGCCATTGAAGAACACCATGGACGGCTTCTCCGCGTTCTATCAGAACCGGCATTCAACGCGCCGTCTGATATGGATTCGAACCACATTTGAACGTGTAACCTTTGATATCGCATACCCCCGCGGGAAGAAGCTGGTAACGGGATCCTTGGAACACTACGAGATCTTCAACTGCCTTAGCGAGGCTGCGGGCGCGGGCGTTACGTGGGAAAATTTGGCCAAGGAGGTTGAATGGGAAACGGCGAAGTTGCAGCAAGAGCTCCGCAAGCCCATCTTTAACGGATTGCTGGTGCTTCCACAAGAGGAAGAAGCGAAGGTGGCCGAGAGAGCCGATACCGCTTCACAGCAAGCTCTCCGTCTCAACCCTGAATTCACTTCGTCACACACACATTTCAACCTCCTCCCCGAGCGTTCCCAACGGAAGCAGTTGACGACGTGCACCCGAACGAACGAAAAGGCTGCCAAAGGGTTACAAGAGACACGGATAGGGGCGATTCAGGCTGCGGTAATGCACCGGTTGAAAACAGTACAGCACGGCTCCTACAAGGATTTATTTCAGTTCACCCAAGAGTCACTTCGACATCATTTTCAACTAAGTGATGTTGAGTTCAAGGAGGTGTTGAGAAGATTAATTGATAAGGAGTATATTGTGCGTGACCAAGAAGACAGGGAGCAGTTTGTTTACAGAGCGTAAAAAGGGGTGCCGCCTGTTGTTGCTCGTATTTTGTTTGCCTCATGCCGACATGCCATTACCGCATTTGCGCTCTCACATTGGCAATTTCCCCCGCCTGCATTTATACCTAGCCGCTACTGTTTATTACTGCCTTTTCTCCAACCCCCTCCCTGCCTCATCGCTTTTCACATTTTTTTTTTTTGTAAGCGCAAAAAGAACACAAAGAAAACAGTAAAGACGCAGTGGTGCGCTGACAATTTTGGTCGCGTGACGAATAGATCTAGTTGAGAAGATGCAAGCATCGAGGTCAAAGGCAACGCGATCTCCACATAGAAATACCAGTGGGACGTTATCCGCTAGTGCTCCCGCCTCATCATTCTTAGAGACGATTACTAACCGGGTAGCTACAAAGTATGGTGTTTCCTTTTTCCTCATCAAACTCGGCGAGGAGAAGGCAGTACATGGCACAGAGCTGCAAGAAACTCTTATAGCGACAGGTAAGAGAGCTGTATCTGAGAAGAATCCTAACAAGGTTCAGGAGGTGGAAAAACTGCGTCAGAGCGCTGAAGCGTGGAGCAATAGCTGGATCCGTTCGCTAGATCCTCTGCGTTCTCAGTCAGAGCAACAGTTCCGAGTTCGTCCGCTCCTACCTGCGGCATTGTTACTTCTTTTAGCTGATATCGGACTTGTAAAAGCAAGTGAATCCCTTTGCTTGTTGGGCGTCCTCGAGCCTGCGGCAGCCGTAGAGCAACATTGTCGCCGCAGTGTCGGGACGTCGGCGACGAAAAAAACCACACTCCAACCAATCATTTCTTTATGCATCAATGCACTTGAGGGAATCGTCGACGTCACGGAGCGGCTGTCGCAACAAGCCAAAGCAATGTATCGTCACACGTCCAAAAAGAATGCAGCTAATCAAGGTATGGAAATGACATCGAGCGACAGCCAGGGCGCCGAAGATGACGAAAATTGGGCTGAAAAATGTTGGCCGCGGTTCTTTCTTTTGTCGCCATGTGTCCCGTATGCTTCATTGCGGGACGTGGTGAATCGTGTTGCCAGAGAGGAGGGGGTAAGTACTTTGGCTACAACGTGTGGGGCTGGTGAGGCGTGTGAGGTACTGCTGGTGTATGATTTTAGACACCTTACGTTTCCTGGCATTGGAGAGCACGTACCAGATCATAATCCTGAGATATGGGGGCGCGTTAAATACCAACAGAAGCAGCAAGAATGCAATAATGGAGTGGTAACGGATGGAGAAGTTGAAGTGGCGAACGGTAATGGCAGTTCAGAAGAATGTGATGAGCTATTTTTTATCGCCCACACGCTGGAAGATTACCTACGACTCGGGAGCTCCTTCTCGTGGGTATATGGATGGCAGCTTTGTTACGCCTCTCAGGGCCCACCACCACGCTCGCTTCCATGGCTGAAGTTATTTGCCCCTAGTGCACTTGCAGCAGTTGTTGCCTCCAACACGATAGTAAAAGGTAGTGAGCCCGCTAGAAACGTTGGAGCCAGTGCCCAAGTGTCGGATGCTGCTGTGAGGAAAACAGCAGCAAGATCGTAAAGAATTAGCGAATGAGGGATACCGCGACGAGTTACACCTAGTTGGGGTAGGAAAGCGCTGACGCGTTTGTATCACTGTGTTGCATCCAGTGGTTATACAACATTGTAGAAACAGGTCAACTACTAAAGTTCCTGTAGTAAACCCCTGGAAAGTGAAGTAAATTTCCCATCAAGTGCCATCACAACAGAGGAAAAAAAAAGTAGCGAAAGCCGTTTTCTGGGGACGGAGGCATATCCTTGCGACCGTTTTCATTTTCTGCGCCAGACACTTCTCCATTCCCTCCTGGTGTCGCCTGCCTTTGCACTAATCCCGATTTCTTTTCTTTATTTTTACCCCCTTTCCGTCGCAATTTCAGTCTAAGCAGGGTATTCTCAGGGAAGTTCAGTGCAACACAATTTACTCCAACAGTTGCCTTCCACTGTTGCCCCATGGCCCGGCAACCTTTGGGGGACATGTACGCAATGACGCCAGAACGAGCACGGGAGTATGGTTTCGTGTCCTACTACAACCACACCGGGAGTGAGGCATCAGACAAACTAGCGAACAACATCACACTAACAGGCGAAGAATGGGCGCAACTGCTGACCAGTCCCGTGCAGTTTATACTGCAGAGTGGCGGCTGGGGAGGTGCTGGTTTCGACGTGACGGTACTCCCACAATTATTGTTGTGTTTGCCGTGGACCCTCGCCTTTTTGATCTTTCGTATTTTTGCCCAAAGGCAGCTTTCGCGGTTCGGACTCTGGCTACAAGTCGTGGTGCCAAAGGATGGCAGTAAGGCAACTTTGAACAACGCACAGCGCCGAAAACTGAGGAAGTTCCAGAATCAGGTATGGCTAACCGTCTATTACATCATATCCGCTGTATTTGGATACGCTGTACAGTGCACAAAACCGTGGTTTGGTCTTCCCGTGAGCGAGTCGAACCGCATTGCCCTACTGACCCCGCATCCTTACAAGCCTGATGGGGGATTAATGTGCTATTACCAGTCAGGACTCGGTTTCTATTTCTCAGAAATGCTGGCGCTTCCGGTAGAAAATGACATCAGGCGTTCCGATTTTGTGGAGTACTTTGTCCATCATATTGTGACTTGTGCGCTCATTGTTTTCTCCCACTGCAGTTACGAGCATCGCTTCGGGGTGTACGTGCTTTTCATTCATGATGCGAGTGACATCATGCTGGCCGCCGGAAAAGTCATCAACTATGTTGTATCTGCAGAAGGTAAGCGCGCGCAGAGATTAAAAAACAATGGAGGTGGGGACAAACAAACAAAGGCGAAGCCCTCCCTTCTCTATAGAGTTATATTTAATGAAATCACAGTAAATGTATGTTTTGCTTTGTTTACCCTATTTTTCGTATTCTTCAGGTTGGTGTGCCTGCCCTATTTGGCTTTAGCGAATATCGTATACGGAGTGAAGATACGGATGTTCACGGGGAGTTACTGTCTCCTCATTATTCTTCTGCAAGGAGTCCTGCAAGGACTACATGTCTATTGGTTCACACTCATTATGAAAATTGCAATTAACTCATTGACAGGGAAACGAGTAGATGATATTCGCTCTGAAGATGACGACGATGGTGACGGTGTTGAGGGGCAGGCTGTACCAAAGAATTCAAAACCTCATAGGGAGTAGAATCAGTGAAAGGAAGCAGAGTGATATCCTACTTAACCCCCATAAATTTTGTGTTTGTTTGTTTATTTCCCTTCCGTCTTTTCAAAGACACGATAAGTCTTCGGAAGAGCGGAAGGAAGAGATATTTGGAGTGTTAATAAGAAAAAAATAATAATAATAAAAGGATTTGATGTGGTTCAAAGAGTAATAGATGAAAACACTGCCTAGCAGCCGCCGCGGATTACGTAACAAACCCTGCACCAATGCGAGCAACCCACAGTTACATGTGAGGTGATTCATATATATATCTTACTAATGTTCCGTTTTGTTGTTGTTGTTGTTTCGGCTTCCGTCTTCCGAGTCTTTCAGCGTGTTGTCACCATTAAGCGTGATATTTTCCGGCATTTGGGTTCTTTACCCCTTGTTTCTACTACTTCTGTACGTCGTGCATGCAGACACGTGTGCCTCGTGCGCACGTGCATGTGTATGCGCCAGGA
Organism: Trypanosoma equiperdum; assembly: GCF_001457755.1. Lineage (NCBI taxonomy): Eukaryota > Euglenozoa > Kinetoplastea > Trypanosomatida > Trypanosomatidae > Trypanosoma > Trypanosoma equiperdum. The sequence goes on along the minus strand of NW_027123690.1, from coordinate 1,088 downwards.
AATTAAGCAAACGTTACCGGATGATGTCGGTTTCAAATAAGTGACTTTTGACTTCTTTTTTCTTTTTTTTCTTTTTTTTTTTCTTGAGTGTGACCGCGCAGGGAATCATCTTGGAAATTACTTGGGAACTGTTGTTGAAGCAGTTCACAGCGCTTTTCAGTCCGTTTGTGTAGGTGAATGGTGAAAGGCGAGTGGGACGGGTGGTACAACTTCTGCGTTTAAGCATGACCTTTGGTGGGCGGAGTTCAGCGCGTGAGTCTGGCAATGCAAACAAAGAAAAAAACTATCACCTTATTTTAAATGCTTCAAGTCCCAGACTCCTTCACCGGAAGCGACTGGAAACAAGAACAGCAACTATGAGGAAATTAACGGGAAAACGATGCAAATTGTATGAAAATGCCAATTCCCCCCCCCCCAAGGTAATCATCGAGAGATCGTCATGTTTAGAGACGATTGTCGTGTTTCACATTGTGTTTTAGTGCTATTGCAAGTATCATTACACTCGAGGCGAAACACTGTGGAAGGTAAGGAGAGAGTATGCACCTCAGGCACATGAAGCCTGTTTCGGCTGCTCTCTGTAATTAACCTCCCTTCCCTTTGGTTTCTTCGCCCAATGTTTCTCCCCATGCGTAATTATGCGCAACGGCAGAGCCTCATTAAATACCTTTGTATTACCACTTCGGTGGTTATTACACGTTAGTTTCTGTCTGTATAACCTTGGTTGTGTGACAGAAGTGACTCTCCTCAACTTCTTCTTCCTCCCTTATCTTTTTAATTTGGAGTAGAATAACTAATATCACCAGGAAGTTGAGTTTTTTTTCTCGTTAACAACCACAAGGAAGCGAAAGTATGACATTTGAAGCTGCTGCACAAGCGCCAAACAAGTGCCCTACCAATGAGGCAACAGCGGAACCATTACGCACTCCAAATGTTCTCGCAGACAACCTCCTCGCTCGTTCCAACTTGAGTGAAGGGGAATCACCGGAGAAATCTGGAGAAGCACAAAAGCCCGAAGAACAAGGCAACGCGTTGATGCGCTGTTTCCACTTTATCTTACCGCGCGGTGGTGCCCTTTCCGGCATCTTCAA
>NW_027123691.1:9998-11123 GCF_001457755.1 Trypanosoma equiperdum | reverse complement strand
TAATAATAATAATAATTATTATTATTATGCGTGAGAGGGGGAAAGGGTGCTTGATTCCAAAGTTGTCGCCTTCATTTTATTATTATTATTATTGAAAATACACACACACACACACAAAATAAATAAATAAATATATTAATATATTTACATACTTATTTTTTAGTTGTTGTTTCGCTTTGTGCTTCGACTGTCATTGGTGCACCTTGTGCCCGTGTGTTGTTGTGGCTCCTCCAATGCCAAAAAAAAAAGGACAATTTCGTTTTCTTTCATATATCTCCCTTTGCTTTGCTGTGTAACTCAAAACATTTTCTTTGTTTTTTTTTAAAAAATTAATTGCCTTCCCCTTTGTTACAACAAATCGAGGTATAAATAGATAAATAAATTAGTAAATAAATATATACATACATTTATTTACTAATTTTTTTTTTTTAAAGGGCATCAAAATGATGACCTTCGCGGGTAGCTCCAATTGCTGCGGCAGTGTTTGCCGTTTGTCATGTGGTACTGGAGGATTAAAACATGAAGAGCAGATGCTTCGTATTGGTGCCAATTCAACTGTTCTTACAAGTTCTGCTGCAACAACACTTATTGTAGAAGATACGCATGATGACACATGCACATGTGAGTCTCCACTCATCCCGATGCAATTTACCCAACCTGTTGAGGTTTTAGATGCAATACTTTTCTCTGAAGCGGCGTTACGTGAAAAGCGTCGTGAGGAGATTAGAATGGAGGATGAGAAACTACTGAAGGCGAGAAGGGAAAATATATTAAAACAACCTCCACTGGTTGTTAGGCCGCCATTGTTGAGTCCCTTCTGTCCTAATGGACTTCCACCACTTGAAATTAAACAAGAACCGCTTTTTATGGAGAAGGACACGGTGGTTTCATCCATACGTGAAGAACTTCAGAAGCAGCGGCGTGAGAAGGCAGAAACTGAAGCGGCGTTACAAGAGGCAGAACTCGCTGCATTAGAGCTCAAATTGCTGTTACAGAAGGTGAGCATCTGATTCATTTTATTTTATTTTATTTTATTTTCTTCCTTTGCTCTCCTGCTTTAATTCTTATGAAGCGGAAGCTGTACCATATATATCATGTTGAAGTGCAATGGGCACTTGCACACAC
>NW_027123691.1:895-9987 GCF_001457755.1 Trypanosoma equiperdum | reverse complement strand
TATATATATATATATATATATACATATATTTTACATGTTTATGTGATGCGTGCATTACACATTTGTGCTTTTGTTGTCGTTGTCGTTGTTGTTTTTCTTTACCCCTGCTGAAGTGTATTCTGTTGAGAACAAACACGGGATTTTTAATTTCCCACTTTGTTGCACTTGAGAATATATGTTGTAAACCTCATTTTTTTTCCCCCTCTCAAAAATAAATAAATAAATAAAATAATGAGGAAGAACAAAAGAAAACGCATCTTCTTTTTTCTTTTTTCTTTTTTGCCTTCCATTTGCTTATTGTGCGCTCTTCGGAAGTTTTTTAGGTGAAGCGAAAAACAAAACAAAAAAAAGTGGTGATATAAAATATTTATATAAAACCGTGTGCCACATCTGGCTGGGACACGTACGCTGACGGTGCGCGGGGTTCCATTAGACACTTCACGATTCCGCAAAAAAAAGAAGCACTTCAACCCAGTTGAAAGGTGTGTGTTTGTGGAAGAACTGGAAACAACAACAGCAACAAAATAACACACAAAAAAAGAAAGAACATTACATAAATAGAGTTTTTTTTAAAAAAAAAAAGAAAAAAAGAAAAAAGAAAGGAAAGGAAGGAAAAAAAAAAAAGAGGTGCTTCACACTCACTAACCCCGCCCCCAAGATATATTTAGTGGTAAGGTTACAATTTTCACTCATTTCACCTCGCCCCTTGTGTGTAAACATCAGATCTATATTAAATTCTTGCGCCATTTAAACTGAGGCGAAAGTTTTTTTTTTCTTTGTTAAAAAAAAAAAAAAGATGGCTCACGTTGCAATCCGGCGACAGCGAGAGGAGGAGCAGCGCGCTCGTGAACAGGCCCAAGCTGTGGAGAAGCGTATGCGATTGGCTGCTAACTTTGAGACACGGAGTGAGAAGGTTTATGAACAAAAAGATTTAATGCGACGCCTCGATCTTGTGCGTGCCAAACACGATGATGCCCTCGTCGCCCGCCGTCAACGACTTGCTGCAATGCTCCTACGAGAGAAGGAAGAACATGAGGCGATGTTAAATAATCTCACAGAGACGGATGAGCAGCGACGTGATCGGCTTATTCGGAAAGCGCGCGAACTGCGGGCCCAACAGCAGCATCACCTTCGTGTGGATGCTCAGAAGCGGCATGAACGTCTCTTTCGTGAAAAGATTGATTGCCTTCGCCTTGCGGAGAGTCGTTTGAGGGTCATGCAAGTTGCTAATGCCCGCTTTGAACAACTTGCATTAGCAGAGAGACGCAAGGAGGAGCAGCAGCGGGAGGAGGAATTCTTTGCGCAACAACGGGTTGAGGAGAATCGGCTTGCGAATGAGCGAGCTCAGAAGGACTTAGAGGAGGATTACATACGAAAGCAGGCTGTTGTAAAGGCGCTAGCGGCACAAGTAGAGGGGAATAAAATGCGGGCGGAACAACACCAACTGGAGGTTAAGAAAGAGAATGAAGCCTTCTGTCGTGCTGTAGAGGAGGAGAGAGCGGCGGAGGCTCAGAAGAAGATGGAAGCCCGCATCGCCCGAGCAGCACTCGCAAAGGAGATGAGTGAATTCAACGAGCAGTTGCGCACTGCGCGGCGGCAGGAATATGAACGACTCCAAAAGGAAGACAGGGAAGTGCTTGACCGAATGCTGGCAGAATTGGCGGAGCAAGAGCAGGAGGAAAAACGGCGTAAACATGAGCTGCGTGCGAATGCCAGGTTGCATCTGAAGGAAGTTGAGAGGCAGATGAACCAGCGCAAGGAGGATATGGAAAACTTAGACAAACTGTGGGAGGAGGAGAACAACAAGGTGTGGGAAAAGCGCGAGGCCCACTGGCGTGCGGATGAGGAGAAACGGCGTAAACTCCTGCGTAATGTACTTATCGTACGCCGGCAGCAGGTTCTGGACAAACGGCAACAGGAGAAGGAGGCAGTAGAGAGAGCTGAAGTAGAGAGACAAGAGTTCCGTAATATGATTGCGGGGTTGGCTGATATTGATGCAATGGAGCGAGCGCAACGTTTTGCAGTGGCAAAGGAAAACCAAAAGTACCTCGAGTCTCAGGTGCAACGGCGCAATGCAGAGAAGGAGGAGGTGCGAATGGCAATGAAGACAGCGCTGACTGCTGAGCAAGAGAAGGAGAAGGTACATGCAGAGAGAATCAAGAGGGAAATAGAGAACTTAGAGCGGGCAAAACCGGAGCGTTACAAGGACGTGCCGCTGTTGCCCCGGCAACGATTCCCACCAATCTAGACATAGTGACAGCAAGGTAAATTAAAGCAAAAGCAAAAGCAAAAGTAACGCAAAGGAACGAAAGAGAAAGAGGGGAAGAAGAAAAGAGAGAGAGAGAAAAAAAAAGAAGGAAGTAGAACAAAAGAGGGAGGGACGTGGTGTGAAATGTGAAAAGGAAAGAATAAATAATCCACAAACGCTCATACACATTCACATGTGCGTGTGGAAGAGGATAGTTGGATTGTGAGAAAGGTACGTATGTTTTTTTTTATTTATATACGTGTGTGTCTTTGTGTCCTCGTGTTTGCTCGTGTGTGCGGTAAAGACAGAAAAGAAAAAAAGAAAGCATCTCTTCATATTGCTTCCATTACTTTCTCATTTCGGTTTCCGCGCATGCTTGTTTCAAATAGTGCTGATTATATTTGGTGTGGTGGCTACTGTTGTCTCGAAGATGTATAGGCGGGTGAAGGCGTGCATGTATCAATCCAACTTAATGTCTGATCTCCCCTAATCTTAGCCCATTTCCGCCGCTGCGTTTTAAAGTATAAAGAATATTTGTATATATATATATATGAGTTTGCCGGGGCGGCCTGTTCTTCTTCCTCCCTTTTTCTTTGCTCCTTTTTTTTTCCTGTTGTGAGAACTGAATGGTGAAAGAAGGGAGATGTTGCTCTAATGGCAACCGTGGGAAGATGTACTTTACCTTTCGCGTTTTTATAGTGCAGCACGCATATATATATATATATATGTTTGTGTGTCTTTTATTCCCCCCTTTCCTCTTCAATGAACACCTATGCTTTGTAATTTTGTGTGTTAACAAATGCCCTTGTAGATTTGTTGATGCTTATTCATTCGTTCATTCACTTTTCCTGTCTTCTGCTCAACATTACTGCCTGCATTGACCCCGACGTCGTTGTATTTCAGCCAACAGAAGGCATCGGTACAACGCAGGAGAGCCTCGATCCCGTCCTCACGGATTTGAGTAGCCAATTCTATGCCACTAAATGCTCAACAATTGTTATTTCACTTAGCACGACGCAATTCTGCCCCACCATGGCGCTGGTTCCCGACTGCAACAGAGAACAAATTGTTTGAGCGACTTGACACGAGCGGTTCTCCCACAGCGCAAGTTGTTTACTCTCAGTTTGTACAGGCACGCCTTCAGGGGAGTTGCAGTGCAGGCACCGCACCAATTCAGCTCGACTTGTTTTTAGATGAGTTGACTCCTTCAGACGATGGCGATTACATTTTGAGATGTCCGTTAGCAAACAGTCACTTGATGAAACGCCTTGTGGTGCCTGCTCCCATGCGGATAGCCATGCATGGATTACTGCAGGAAGTTATTGATGTGTTCCAGCAGGCAGGTATTCGTTATTGGGCTGCAGGAGGCACGTTACTTGGGGCCGTACGGCATGGATGCATTATTCCGTGGGATGACGATGTGGATTTGGCAATTTCCGTCGAAGATGAGTTGAAGCTCCGATCTGCCTTCAAATACCCGTGCGCCCATGGTAGTGATGACAATATCGGTGATAATAGTGGTGATTGCAACTCTGAGTACTCAAGCGAAAGTAGCAGTAATGAAGTTGAGAAGAATGATGGAAACAACGGCGGAAATCTGGTACTTGAGTATGTGCCACTCTTTGGGTATAAGGTGTATAGCCGTCTGCTACCGCCCCCTTTCCCTTCACCGTCTTTGCCTGGCGTTGGTAGTTCATGCCTAAGGTATGGCTATTTTGTTGATATATTTATTATGCGAGAATCCAAAAACCGCTTTGTTTTGGCTCGGGAGTCCGCTCAGCGGACGTGGCCTGACGAGTGGTGGCACGTGGATGAGTTGTTTCCATTGCTTCAAAAACCCTTCGCTGCTGTCGCGGCATGTGCGAGTGAGCAGCACCCCCAGACGGCGCTGCAACTATCGGTGGGACGGTACCCGCTCATGCATTTGCACCGGTTGTATGGAGAAACGTGCATGCAAGAAGCCCTCATCCCGCGTGAGCTTCACGGCCGTGAGTTAAGTCACTCGCTCCGAATTCCGTTGGAGTTGCTTTGAGGTTCACACCGGAGGGGGAAATGCCGCGAATGTGTGTGCGTGCGTGCGTATATATATATATATATGTGTGTGTGTGTGGAGGAAATCTTCGTTTACCGTTCTTTGAGCGCAGGGTCGCGACACCCCTTCCCATTTATCCCATTACAGTTCGTATCGCACATCAAATCTTTTGAAACATGTTGCTCCCCTTCTGTTGAGTATACAACGTCCATTTATTTTTGTGATTTTGGCTATCACCCACTTCCTGCCCTCTTTTTATCACTAATTTTTTCCCTTTACTTTTTCGTCCGACGTATCTTTCCGGCGGTAACGTGGAGAAAGTGAGTTCCGACCCGCCCTCGTGGTGAGATTATTGAGCACCCGTAGAAACATAAAAAAAAAGGGGGGAGGGAGACAGAGTCTGAAATAGGAAGGCTGCGAAACTAAAGGAAGAAATTGCGAAAAAAACATTATAGGGAGGATATATCGACCAATTATCACTGTTACCATCATCACCATTATAGTTACCATTTTACTTGATTAATACGTTGTTGTGATTCGCTTACAGTAAATGACCGAAAGCGTTGGAGCTAGCACCCCGACGGGGGGCCGCAGTGACAAAGTGACGTTTTATTCTCGTCTCGTGAAGGAGGTGCAAGGCATTGTTGAGTTCCCCAGTAAACGTTTGGCACCTGCCGCCAACGCAATAATTAACCTCAGTAACGTTGCGGCGTCACTTTTCTATGGATTGAATCGACACGCAAACCCCGAGGCCGTCTTGCAGTCGCCACCCGTCAATTGGCTCGGGTTTTATCTCATGCACGGCCCGGAGCTTCTGGCGTTGGGTCCTTTTCAGGGTCGGCCGGCCTGCACGGAAATAAAAATGGGTCGCGGTGTTTGTGGGACGGCGGCACAGCAGGCGAAGACGCTTGTCGTTTCCGATGTCCATGAATTTCCGGGCCACATTGCCTGCGACTCGGCTTCAAACTCTGAGATTGTGGTCCCAATCAAGTCGGCAGCGGGGGAAGTCGTAGGTATCATAGATGTGGACAGCACGCAGCTGAACTTCTTTGACGATGTGGATGCACAGGGACTGCAGGAAGTAGCAGAAATTGTAGCGAGGCACGTTGACTTCTCCGTCTTTCATCAATTTTGCACACAAATGCCTCTAGCGGGTACTGGCCCCAGTGCGCCTGAGAAGCCGACCGCTAATGTGGGTGCCGGATCTGAAACCCAACCGTCGGTATTACCATCTAACGACGGCACTGACAAGAACATCAAGGACAAGGTTTGCCTTACAGGATCAGCTGTTGCCGCCCTTTGTGCCTCTGGGCTGGCTGCGAAGGCAGTGACATTACCCCCAAGCTGTAAGTTGTCCGCGGCCACCATCATGCCTTTATCAAACCACGCGGTACAGGGACAACGCGAAGCTTCGTTAGAGGAGGGCCGGCCATTAGTACAGGCGTCACCGAGACGCTGGTCGGTGGATATTAGCGGGTGGGAATTTGAGGCGACCGACTTCACGCGGATATTGACACAAGAGGAACTAAAGCAATACGAGGAGGAGCTTGGCATTGGCTCCATACCAGAGCTACAATTCCCCTTCAACACTCTCCATATCACACCTGTCGCCCGCCATGGTAAAGTTCCACTTTTGAGTTTCTCCCTGAAAGATCTGTTACGTGCAGCCGCTGCATATTACAAAACTGAGTCTTATCGCGAAACCACCGTTCCTCAGCTTGTTATTCCCGTCTCTGAAACGTGGAAGCGCACCCCATACGCGGTGTTTGATGCGAAGGTTGACTGGGCATGGCGAAACGACTTTTTTGGCTTTGACAAAAGCTCTTGTACGTTGAAGCCGCTGGAGCCCACGATGCCTGGCTTAAACTGGGATCTGTTGAGAGATCGTACGCTTCCCATTCTCTTCTTTCACAACTTTGACATGTTGGAAGATGACCTGCACGACCACGGTGTGGTGAAGAGTTCTGTTCGAATCCGAGCTATGCCCACGGCCTTCTTCATCCTTCATCGCCACTTTATACGTATCGATCACTACCGCATTTGGATTCGTGACGTGCGCATCTTTCATCAGTACGAGGTGCGGCGCGAGAATGGGGAACCACACATTGTTGTGCGTGAAGAAGTGCGGCTGCTTGACATTAACAACGATGTGCAGTGGAGTGAGAAGGATTCCGATGAATGCGCCCAGTTGGCGAAACTTGAGAGTGAACAGGAGTACTACGTGAGTTTTGACAGGGATTCGGCGGGACGGGGATGGTGGAACACTATTAACACATCGTAGGAAGTTCTTTTCGCCCTTAACCCTTCATTTATCAAACGCTGATTTTGTTTTTCTGCTGTATACTTTTCGTTCATTTATCTTCATCTTTCTCTAGGTGTCATTGTCAGTGTTGTGATTTATGTTGGGCGTGTGCTTTCTCTCTTACAACACATTGTCTCGGCACCTTTTAATGCGGCTTTGCCGTTGAAGATAAATCACCGCACTACCGTTTTCCTCTCCCCTCCCTCTTTCTTTTTCTTTCTCTTTCTGTCTCCCTCCGGTCCCATTGTTTCATTCTTCATTCTTTTTCTCTCTTGGTGCGTGCCTAAATTTTGTGTTGTGTGATAAATAAAGAAATGTTTTTTTGTTTTAAATGAAAGAAGCGGGGAAAGGGAGGCGGTGCGGGAAAGGTAGTGAATAACATTGATGCAGCGAGAAAGGTTATTGTTTAGCAAAAGGAGGAGGATGAAACTGAGAAGAGTATGTTGAAGGAAACGCTGTGCGGAAAGGGAGGCGTAATCTGTTGGGCATTAGTGGATTGCGATTCCATTTGTTACTACAGCTCCTGTGACGTTACATTAATATTTTCTAGTCAGCACACAATTATGTGCGTATACGTTTTTGTTTTGTGTATGTGTTGTTTTGCTCATATATTCTCCCATGTTTCTAATATTTTGGTGAATAACAAGGAAAAAAAATATATTAAAAAAGACAAGAAAGAGCAAAAAGGTGCCTAAGGTAAGATACGTTGTGTAACTTGCACTTTTTTTTTTTTTACTTCTTAAAGACTATAGAGGATGGTGTCTTGTTTCGTGCGGCCGGTGGATGTCTTTGGGAACCCCAAGACTGCCCTCGGTGAGAACCTAGAGCCGCAGCATACATGGCTGGAATGGATATTTATGCCGCGTCACAAGCCCCTCTTCCACAACTTTTCCTCCAATGCGAGAGCAGGTTTGACAGTGGCGCTTGTCAACGTCCCATTGAGTATTGCACTCGCCATTGGCAGCGGTGCCACACCTGAGCAGGGAATAGTGAGTTGCGTATGGGCAGGGACGGTGGCCACTATTGTGGGATCTTCGCATTTCAACGTTGTCGGACCAACCGGTGCGCTCAGTGGCCTTCTCGCCTCAATGGTTGCCGCTCGTGGCCCCGGGGTTCTTTCACCACTGGCGTTGCAAGCCGCGTTGTGGATATTTCTTTTCTTTCTTTTGCGTGTCAACCGTCTCCTGCGCTACGTGAGCTCCGGTGTGGCGCATGGATTTGGTTGTGGCGTTGCCATAGTTATCGCTGTTGGACAAATTCCATCAGCCTTAGGCCTGAAGAACGTGACACCGCACGAGTCACTGGTGGAGAAGCTTAAGGAAGATTACAGAAGAATCGACACCATTAGCATACCCGACACGTTGCTGTTTCTCTCCACAATCTTACCTCTACTCATACTCTCGAAGCGGTACAATAAAATCCCCTGGCAGATCGTGTTTACCATGTTGGGCATAGCTATGGCGAGGATATTGCCTTCTGGTAGTTTGGTGCTTCTTGGGTCAAAATATCCCAACCTTTCACTGAACTTCTTCTCTTTTCAGCCGTTGCACACGCTGATTGAGGCGGACTACTTTGATTTCAAAACAGTGTTGTACGGTTTTGGTATAGCCATTGTGGCACTTATAGAAACCCTCATTAGCTCCATTATTGCAAACAATCACGTGGATGATAAGTCTTACCTCAATTACTCGGGAGCCCGAGATACATTTGGCCTGGCTATGGCGAATCTGATGAGCTCGTTAGTTGGCGGTATTCCCTCCACCGCGGCGTTGGCGCGCACAGCGTTAATGATTCATTCCAGCGCCTTTTCTCGTGTTGCCGGGGTTATTTCATGCATGGCTGTGGCTTTATTATGTAGTGTGTTATTGCCACTATTCCGTGATATTCCCATGGCCACCGTTGCGGCAATCCTCATGGTGGTGGCATATAAACTGGTGGACTTGCACGACTTGCACATATTGCATGTGGTTGATACGGCAAATTTGTATTCGACCATCATTACATGCGCCGCGTGCGTACTTACCGATACGTTCGTTGGACTTGTTGTTGGTGTCTTTATCAGTGTACTTCTGAACTATTCTGATTCACAGGAGGCGGAGGTTTTATTTGAAGAGGAGGATGAGACATTTGCCTCACCACACCGCCCGGAACCCGTTATGTTCCGTGTCCTTATTGTTCGACCACAGGAGTCTCTTCTTTTTATTAATGCGGAAATCATGAAAAATACCATATTTGAGCGAAGTGTCACCTTTTGTGAGTCCACGCCTTCTGGGCTGAAGAGGCGACTTGTTCTCGATATGGCTCTTGTCAACCGCGTGGATTTTGACGGCACGAAGGCGTTGGGTGAAATTATTAGTGCACACCGCGAGAAAAATTGGGTTGTCGATGTTATTAACGCCCAACACCTTCGAAACAGCCTCGCCTTGTGCACACCCTTCCATGATTTGCACAAGTTGGAGTATCAAGAATTGTACTGATGATGGGCATTATGTACTGATTATCCGAAATAA
>NW_027123691.1:0-866 GCF_001457755.1 Trypanosoma equiperdum | reverse complement strand
ATATATATATATATATATATATGTATACAGCACTCTCTTCTTCCTTCCTTCTTTCCTTCTTTTACTTTTGTGGCTCGTAACGAAACGAAAAAAAAAGCAAAAGAAAAGAAACGAAAGGAAAAACGTATGTGTGTGTTTTGGGCGGGTGGCTTTGTCATTTTTTTTACCCCTTTCATTTCTGCAGTGGTTTGTGTTTTATTCGTTTCTTTTTCTTTTTCTTTTTTTAGTTCTATTAGCTCAATCACTCACTCATTCATTTGTTTATTCATTCTCATTCTCTTCTTCTTTTTTTTTCTCTCCTCCTTTTCGGTTAGTTGGTGGTTTATGTGTGTCTTTCTCTTTCTCTCTTTTTCTTTTTCTTTCTCTTTTTCTCCATCCCATTTTTTTTTTATTTGAGTTATGAGTCCATTCCTTTCTTTTTTTTTTTCACTTGCGCACACATGTGCGAATATAAAATGTGAAGGGTACAACATATCTTCTTTTGTTTTTTTCTTGTTTGATCCATCATTTATATGAGTGAAGCAAAAATCAGACGTGTTTGTGTTTGTGTTTGTGGAGGAATGGGTAGAGAAGAGAAGTAATTGAAAGTTTTTTCTTTTTTCTTTTTTTTAAAAAAAAAAGAGAAAAGAAAGAAGAATGAGGCAAATAGAAAAAAGGAAAAAAAAAGAAGATAGAGAAAAGCACCAACAAGATAAGAAAAGGGAAGACGGATTGGTATGATGTGATGTTTTAATGAGAAAGTCGTGTGTTGAGGCAGGTTTTTCCTTTTCATTTTCCTTTTCCCCGTTTTTTTTATTGTTGTCGTTGTGGGATTCAACTTTTTTTTTTTCGTTTTTAGATAATTATAATTTTAAATATTATTATTA
>NW_027124642.1:1349-1862 GCF_001457755.1 Trypanosoma equiperdum | reverse complement strand
GGTTTTACAAAAGTGTTAAAATATATCAAATAACAGAAAATTTATGAAATTCCCTGAAAAAGCAAATAATCATAAATTTCATAAATTTGAGCAAAAATCCCAAATATTTTTCATCCCCAAATCAAAAACGCAAGCAAAAGAGGGGACTTTTTAATGAGAAAAGAATTGCTTCCTGTTGTGTTTGTAGTTCCTGTTTTATCCTTGTTTTATCCCTCTTCTTTCTTTTTGGGCTTGAAAATTTCCTCGTCGAGCTCGAATTCCCCTTTGCATTAAGTTCCCTTCTTACCTGCGCAATCGTCCTCCTTTGCTTGAGTTGCTTTTGTTACTTTTTTGGCTGCTTCTTCTGTTCTCTTGAGTGCTTGGCCAGAGAAGTAAGCCAGTGCCAAGCCATAGTCGTCGCTTTCGGCGGCTGCCTTGATACTCGTTTTGCTTGCTCCCTTGTTTTGGGTTAGTTGCAGGTCGGCTGTTTCTAGGGCGCTGAAAAACTTGTCAATTGTTTTGCTGTCATCGTTG
>NW_027124642.1:0-1261 GCF_001457755.1 Trypanosoma equiperdum | reverse complement strand
CCGATTTTTGCACAGGTAGTGGACGAGGCGCGCACGGTTTATAGCCGGTTCCGTCGAGCCTTCTGCGGTTGGCTTTTGGCAGTCGCCGTCGGCAACAAATGCTAGATTTTTGGCTGTCAGAGCCGCTGCCTTGCCGATTGTCCCGGGTCCGAGGCCTAGGAAGTTGCTGCCACCGAAGTTTCCGCTGTCGCTGCAGCCGGCTTGGGGGTGGCAAGTGTTCATGCTGCTCGGGTTGCTGCCTTGGACTGCGATCTTGAGCAGTGTTGCCGGCGGTTTAAAGTCTGCGTCCTCCACACCTCTATAGCTAGTAGCTGCAGGTAATTCACTTGCTGCATTTCTTAGGTTATCTTCCTGATTTTTTTCTGCGCAGCCTGTACCGTCTTTGCCTGTTTTAAGTTGTAGTGTTACCGAAACAGCCATATTTGCTGAGTGTATTATGTTTCCAGGCGTGTTTTCTTTTGCTGCCGCCGAGTACTCTGGTGCCGTCGCGGCGTTGATGTGCTGTAGTGCTTCTAGTTGTCCCTGCCTTCTGCTTATTTCAAGTGCTGTAGTTGTTACTCCGCCTACCGCTTTTTCCAACTCCTTTGTTGCTGCGAGGGACTTGCTGTGCGCCAACGCCATCAGGAAAGAAAATGTCGCGCCTGTTGGTGTGCCTGTATGCATAGACGCTGCAAGTTGTAGTGCTTTTTCTTCTTCCATAAACTTTTTTACGTTCTGCGTGAGGGTTGTTTCCGCTGCGGCGAAAGCTGACTTAAGATGGGTGAGGTACGCCAGTTCCTTGCAGGCGTCGTTTACTGTCTGTAGCGCTGCGCCATCCGATGCACTTGATCCTTTTTTCGTGAACAGAATTGCTAAAGCGGTGACTATTAGCCTTAATGGTGGTGCCATTAAGCTGCTGGCCTGCGTCTGGTTTCGCCTTTTCTGCGTCATGTTTTCAAAGCCGCTTGCTTGGTGTATCGCTTTGTTTTTGCCTTGATTTCTACCTTGTTTGAATGCTGCTTTGTTGTTAACGGTGGTAAGTGTTATTTTTTTGCCTTACTTGGTGTAAGAAGGAATTTGAGAAAGTCCTTGTGTAATTTGTCTTGCAGTCTTGACATACAGGTCTGCGCAATGATTAAAAAAAGATGTGCGTTGTCGGTGTTTCCTCTTTTTTCTTAGTGCCCCATAAAATCTGATGTGCTTCCGGATTTTTTTGCTGCAGTCGCTGGCAAGACGATCTGCCTTGCAATTGGAATGCCGATTGACAAAAGCCAATAAAAAA
>NW_027123335.1:2884-3950 GCF_001457755.1 Trypanosoma equiperdum | reverse complement strand
TTCTGTATCTCTGTTTATTTTTGTACAGGCATATCTGCGTCTAGAAGTTTCTACAATTTTGCGACTGCCTCTGCGCCACATATGCTTTAAAAAAACAACTTGGTGTGCCGTATATAATTAGTAAATTAGATATGTTGACATTTTCTGCCGTTTTAACTTACAGTGTTGATTAATAGCCTCTGGTATCTTTTCCCTTTGTACACTAACTATCTACTGGTAGGATATATTTAAAGAATTTTTCTATACATGAAATAAGTTAAAACTTATGGTCGCTTCAGATTTTCAGTGCAGTCCAACTCCTGATGTTATGACACATTTTAAATTCCGGCTCGACTCTAATGTTTATCCAGAACACATGGCTTTAGCAGTTCACGGCGCTATTACGCTTTTTGTTGTTCTTTTTCGTCTTTTGTTCGGTTTACTGCGGTCTTGAATGCGGCCCTTAGGTTTAAAACTTTTTTTATGTATATCATCAATGCCGCGTCATTGCTGTCTTTTACATAAATAAGTCGTTATGTAAATGTGTTCAACGGTTTAATATTTAGCCAACAGGAGGAGAAGTTTCATTTAAAAGCCTTTACCTGCCATATAAAGTTCCTCTAAAATGTCATACATGCGCTATCACACACAGTTTTTGTGAATCTCTTCTTAAATTACAGCCAAACGTAATTCATTTGTATTCCGAGTTTTGAAATCCCCTTCCAGATAATATTATATTATTTCACACAAATGTTAAAAATTATCACTATATCTGATGATAATACTTTGAAATTACCTAAAGATAACCCTAATCCCTTCTGGATGCTCCTATTTTTCATTCATCTTCTCGACAGATGGATTTTTCGATCCGCCATGAGATTGAAAAACACACCCATCAAATTATTCCATTGTATAATCTATACATCTTTGGCTAAAATACTAGGCATAATCTCCTGTGGCATCATTTTCCTTCTATGCTTCACTGTTCCACCTCCAGTTGTTACACTCTTCACTTTTCATTCCTCCTTTTAGTTTCCTCTCCATATTTCTACATATAATGTAATGACTCCATTTAGCATTTATACTG
>NW_027123335.1:181-2874 GCF_001457755.1 Trypanosoma equiperdum | reverse complement strand
TTCTTGTGTGTCATGATTCCCATCTTTATACTGTTGTGTGAAAATATCCATATTACACTATCATTTCTCTCACTCTCTCTGTCATCCTGCTTTTCCTTTCATAATATCCTCGCTCTTCCACCCACTCACTTACTCCCATCGCACACCTTGCAATTATATTGAGTGCTTTCCCTTGAGTATTCAATGTGGTTTTCAGAACCGACCCTATACTATTGATATGTATACACTCATAACATTCTTCCATCATTATCGTTTTTATTATTACCGTTTTATTTTAACCCTAACTGATATGCAAACAATAAATAAAACTTGACGAGTTTTAGTGTAGCACTCATATTTTCTACCGTATCGCCTTACTACTTTATTTTAATAGGCCAATATCATGTATAGTTTACTAAACATTCATTTTTCCAAATTCTTATTATTTTACCGATTTGCACATTTTAATCATAAAGTGTTAAAAAATATAAAAATATAGCAAATTATATCAAAATAGCATATTTTCTTAAAATTTCATTAAATTGAGCAAAAAACCTTAGAATAATAAAATTCCAAAAACTCACAAAAGCAGCAGCCATACTCAGAGCCAAATTGTTATTGAAAAGAAGACTGGAAGAGTGGCAGTTCGGTTCCTTAAGTGTTCCCTCTTTGTCTGTAAAAGTTATCCATCCGCAAGTACGGGGGGAAGAGGCTGGCAGTCCATCGTTCTCTTTTTCACAAGATGTCTGATCCTGGTGGCTAGAGCAGTCAGGTTTCCCATCTTTCTCTTTGTTATCTTCGTTTGCTTTTTCTGCTTCCTTTTTGCCTTCCTCACTTAATGTGCACTTTTGACCTTCCGGTTTGCTTTCATTGTAAGTGCAACCCTTATCCTTTAACTTGCCGCATTCTCCTTTGTCGGCTGCTGCTGCATTGCAAACTTTTTCTTTGTCTTTTGCTGGGCTGGGGGAGGTAGATCTGTGATCTGTCGTCGACTGCTCGGTGACCTGAGGTTGCAGAGCTGCCGTGGTGTATGCCGCTTTGGCTGCCGTATACATCCCGGCGAGCTTAGCGGCGCAGTTGCGGTTGGCGTATTCTGCATCTGTTGCTGACGCTAGCAGTAGTGCGGCGTCCCGCAGGCGGCTCATCCAAGGTATACCGGCGCCTCCGGTCGATAATTGCGTTTTGTAATTCACACACAAGTTGCCGGTGCTGCCGTCGCAGCCGGCTGCGCCGGCTTTGCCAAGGACATACGGCGCGTGCACGCCGTTTTCGCTGTTCGGGTTGGCTCCTATTCTTGCCTCCACTGCCGCTATTGCTGCCTCTATTCGAGCGGCGGTTAACTCCCCCCCCGTATGGACTGCGCCGCAGCGCTGCGCGATTGCTGTCCAGACCGTTGGCGTGGCTGCTTTTCCGTTGTCGGCGGTGTCCCCGAGGTTAGCGCCGCCACATTCGTTGGCTGACGAGCCGCTGTGCCCCGTGCAGAGGCAAAACATGTCGTTAGCGACGGAGAGCCCGACCCTTTCGTGTCCGCTTGTCCCCGCGCCGCAATTGTGGTTCTTGCTCGCGCCGAAGAAATCGCTTTTGTATTCGCTGTTGTCGGGTCCATAGATTGAATGTTTTACTTTCTCTTCGGCTGCCGCACCCGCTTGTTCCGCCGTTTTCTTTGATTCGCTGCACTTGACTTGCAGGGGCTGTGCCTGGTCCGCGAGTTGTGAGATAATCTTGTTCGCGGTCGCTCGTGCTGGCGTACTGGCTAGCCTGCCGTGTTCTGTCCTTTCGTTTTCTTCGAAGGCTTCGTCGTGTTGGTCCTTGATCAGCTTCGCCCACAGCTTTTGCTTGTCCGCTGCTGCATCTGCGGTTAAGGCCTGCGCTTTGCCGTCGCCGGTACTGAAGAACGAGTCCGTTGCTGTTGAAAAGTTTAGAGCTCGCAACTTTTTGTACGTTTTTAGCCCGTCTTCTAGAGATCCTGTCTCTGGTTTTTTGGCCTTTGCCAGCGAAAGTTTGTATATTGTGCAAAGCGCGGCGAAGTCTGGGCCGTTATCCCCTTGTGCCGCTGTTGCATTTTCTACAGTTTGCAACAGTATTGCCAACAGGAGCAGAAACATATTGCTTTACTTAGCTAGTTCTTTTGACGTGGCACATGGAAAAGTTGTGTTAATTAGTTCTTAGGGGTTACCGTTAGTTTATTAAAAGCTGCTTAGTTCTCTAGAAACAGTTGTTTTCGGTGCACATAATGTGCTATCGACTGCACTTGTGTTTGTCCTGGTGTGTCAAAACCGTATATTTTTCCGCACCGACTGGTTGTCGTTGCAGATTGCGACGTTTTATTATATCGTGTAGAGTGCAACGTAAACCTTCCGTGTATTTAGCAGAAGCTGTTTCTTTTTCCGTCCATCCAGTAGATTAACAAAGCGACATACGCTAATCTACTGTGCTTGTACGTGGTAGAAATTAGATCCCGAAAAGGTTTGCCTTGGCCGTGATTTTCTGCCAGTGGAATTACGGTAACTTGCTTAGAACTGCTTTTGGTCTTTGCTGCCAAGCTCTTGTCTTGCCTGGAAAAAGAATGAATGGAGCCTTTCCAATCTCCAAACGAAGTGAAAAAGAAAAGTTTCTCCCTTCACAATATAATCAAACTAATTATATCTTTCCTCAAAAAAATCTCTTCCCAACAACTTCTGCCCGAATTGCACTCCAAATTAGCAAATACTTCG
>NW_027123335.1:0-171 GCF_001457755.1 Trypanosoma equiperdum | reverse complement strand
AAAAGCATATTCAAATTTCTTAAATGCCCAAATTCTTTTTATCAAGCCACAACCACTAAGATAGGGTTTTCCACTAGGAGGCGATTTCAGTAAATGCGGTAGTTTCTTATGCTCTTATTTTACACGCCCAACATTAAAGAACCAATAACATCTCTGTACATGCTCCTTGTG
>NW_027124229.1:5727-7054 GCF_001457755.1 Trypanosoma equiperdum | reverse complement strand
GAAAAGACCAGCAGTAACAACCTCGTGCCACGTGGCATACTATCTGGAAGATATTGCAGCCAATGCCCAAGCCTTGATCAGCACAGCAATTGATAACGCGGAAAAGGCAACCGCAAAAGCAACAAAATTTCTCGCCGTAACGAGCGCAGAGACAGGGGTGAAGGCACTGACAGCCAAACTGATAGCGATATCTCTTTTAAAATCAGCTGGTGAAGTATTAAACTCGGTCCAAACCAAAGCAGCCGTTATAAACGCAGGAGCAATAGTAGCAGCACAACTAGAGGGACAGATGCTAGCGGTTGCAGAGCTCAGCGCCACGGAAATAGAATCCACAAACTTTGTCACAGCAGCAAACGCGTACACGGACAGCACGAATCTTCAGGCGGCACCGAAGCTGACACCAAACCAACACGGGACATGCAACAAAGCCGAAAAAGAGCCCGAAGAGCATACAGGTAGCCAGCCACAAGCTGAACGCGGCACAAATAAGTTGGTGTTAATCGGTCTGAAAGCGCTGGCAGTGCCAGCAAAAGCAGCAAATGCCGAGCTTACGGTCTGCGGAAGCAATTTGCACGCAGGAAAGACATACGGGGGAGCACAACTTTGCACCACGGCTGAAGCGACTAACTTGGCCCTAGAGGGCGGCAAGATTTTTGAACAAGCAACGATAACCGTTACAAGGAGAACAGACTGGACCCAACAAACCTACTCAGCAAGCAACGAAAATACCGCAATCCCCAACAAAAAAACTATTGCAGCAGCAGCAGCAGCTACAGCCAAGCTAGAAGACGCTGCAGCAGCGATAGGCACACTGTCGGCAACATTGGATATAAAAACACTGATAACGGCGCCCAGGCTGAAACAACAGCTAGCCAAAGGCATAGACAGCGAAGACGCCAAATACGAGGGAGAGACTAAAGCCAAAGTTTATAAATTACTAAAGGAAGTCATCGGTGAAAATGGTGACGAAATTAAAAACACTGTAGGGAAGTCACTTGAAGAATTGACGCCGTCCAAAGCCACCGTCGGAGGAAATGGAGACAGATAACTGAAGACAATATCAGCACCGCAAGAAATCCCAGATGCTGCGACTTATTACGGTGTTCGCCGTTTCATTAAGGAACAGGAAGAAAAAAGAAAAACCAAGCGAGTCACTCTTGCCCAACCAAAACTGAAAATTAAGCTGACCCACCCAAATCCGAAGACGAACGCGGGAAGCATACAACAAACGAAGCTTGTAAAAAGGAAACTGGCTGTGATTTTGATGACAAAAAAAGACCCGAAATGTTTTCCAAAAGATGAAACTGACAAGAAGGATGAAAATTCG
>NW_027124229.1:1082-5717 GCF_001457755.1 Trypanosoma equiperdum | reverse complement strand
TTCTGGAAAATTGAGAGTTTCTGTTCCTCAGGCGTTTGCTGTGTTAGTTTTGCTTGATTTCTAGCATTCTAATATTCTAAAATAATTCTGCTCAGTTTTATGAAACTCTATATAATTTATGAACTTAGCTATTTTTGCCATATTTTAACACTTTCTCAACAACTGAAAATATAAAATTTTTGTGTGAAAGTTGCTTATAGGTGTTAATTAGTAGGGTGGCACGGTATGAAAAATGAGCGATATTTTAATTTGTTTTATGTTGTTTATTTTATGGATAGATGATATGGTTATTATAGTAATAGTGATATTAACAGCGATAATAGGGAAGTGTTGGGAGTGTGTGCATACTAATGTAATAAAAAGAGAAGTAATTATGGTAAAGACTAAGTGGAAGAGAAAAATACGAGAAGTTTAAACGATGGAAAAGATTATATGAAAGCGAGTGAGTTAGAAGAAACAATGAGCAAGATAGAGAGTATGCGGAATATTATTATAGAAGAAATTCAGGAAGGAAAATAGAAAAGTAGATAGAATATGTGTATTTTCCCACACAGGCACAGAGGTGGGCATTATTATGCACAAGGAAATGATGGACAAACAGAGTTCACTATACAGGATAAATGCGGTCTGTACTTTACTAACAGAAAAGCGAAATCAGGCGAAAAAATGAAAAAAAAAGAATAAAATAACAGTGTACTAGATTGACAAACACAGGACAGAAGAACCTTATTAATGAAAATGACCCGATTCTGCTCTATATTTTATTAGAAAATGGTTTGGTACGAAGGAAGAGGCGGTTACGGAGGTGGTGCTTAATCTGATGGTGGCGCAAGACGATAAGCACTGAAGGTGGTGAGGGGGAAATGCAGAATGGCCGTGAAGCACTTGCAAGTTTTACCAACAGCAGGATATGTCAATCAAGGTAAAGAGTTTCGCATGAAAGGTTTTGACATAGTGAATAAAAGGAGGCAAAGGATTTAAATACAGGTCAATATTGTGAAGCGAAGCAACTTAAAACAATTAGGAAACAACACAAAATACGAAGGAATGCATACTTAATAAAGACAGGTGTCTATTTACCACTTCCTTCATATACCGACACCATATAAGGCAGTCAGACACAAGCCAAGCAACAAAACCACAGTTTGTGTCTAGCCAAAGCAAAACAGCATAGAAAAATGAAGTCACAAAGCCTGTGGCACGCATTTGTTATGTCACTTCTCAGTATCTTGTCTGTAGGCGCCGTAGAAATCGAGGACACGGTGACGAAGGCAGTATCAACTGCTTGCACCGCGGTGCAGCACCTTCACAAGCTGGCAAACAAGCTAGAGAAATCTCGGCCCTCTGCAATAGCGATCCGCCGGCAAGCCATACAAGCAGCATTAGCTTACATAATAAAAGCCGCTTTTAGCCAGGACAAGGCGACTCAAATCACTTTCCTTGCAATGTCGGCGGTAACCGAAGCCGACCTACAGACGCTGGACAGCCAAACCACTGAAGCGCACCAAGTATACGAAAGAGCCTTCCGAGCAATCAAGCAGCAGGAAGCCACTATGCTGACATTACACAAAACACAGCCGGAGACGGCGAAAGTCTCTAGTTCTGAAGCCCAGTCTGGACAATCACTAAGCAGCGTAACAGGAATGACAACGTGCACAAGCACAGCATCCTTCACAGCAGATACAACGAACTGCACACTTGAATCTGAAACCGGTGGCGTAAAAGCAGCGGACATAGAACCGACCAAGCACACGAAAATCAAATTGGTCGACCTTGCAAAGCCGCCAACAATGTTCACAGTAACAAAACATTGCAAAGGCACAGTAACAACAACACCAACTGCATCAGCCACGCAACATGGAGCATGCATAGAGCAAGGCAACGACTTTGGAGGCAACCAAGACAACGCCATGGCAACGAAGCTAAGCAAGAAAACAACGAACTACCAGGCCGTTGACGTGCAGCTGTTCAAAGATGTGGACAAAGCCACGTGCACCAAGGTCAGCGCAACACATCTATACACAGAATAAGAAAAGGATACTCTAGGCAATGCACTATGCAGCATCCTTCAGCTCAAAAAACCCACTTATACGCCAATACACCGAATATCATGGGCAACGGTTAGAGCAAACGACAAACCACTGCAGGCTCTAACGGACCTGATAAACCCAGGTGGCAAAGCACCAACAGAGCCGCAGTCAAAAAAGGGAATAACAGACACCTACCTCGGCAGCAACCAAAACGCGTTCACAGCACAAATAACAGGTTCAATCGACAAGGCGCCACTCAATCTGAAAGTAAGAGAAACGACATTCGACAACACGATATTCGAAACGACAGGGAGCGACGGCGCTGCAACAGTGCTAACATTTTTGCAAGGCAAACAGCTCATAGCCTCAAGGGAGAAAACAACTGCAACAAGCAGTCCTGAAGTGATAAAAGAAATAAGTGACAAAAGAGCAGCGATAACCGTCAAAAATAAGTGCAAAACAGAAGATGGGTGCTCAATAAAAGATAAAAAATGCATAGAACAAGTTAAAGAAACAGGGGCAGCAACAAATGCAAACACCACATGAAGTAATTTTTTTATCATCAACAAGGCCCCTCTTTTGCTTGCGTTTTTTCTTCTATTATAAAAATTTTAAAAGATGTTTGGTCCATCTTATTTTATTTATGAAATTTGATATTTGGAGAAAGCTTCCTAAAAGTTTCTAAAGTTTGATACTTTTTAACACTTTTTGATTAAAATAATGAAAGTTAGTGAATTTTTAGAAAACTAGAAAAAACGAAATTTAGTGTAAAAGTGCTCTGTGGGTAGAAGGTAGTACGATGATGCAGTATAAATAAAATGAGTGATATTTTAATTTTGTTTATTATATGAGTCTTAGTTAGAGTTTTACTAATTGTAATGATAATGATAGAAAAGTGTTAATGTGTGAGTATATACTAATATTATAATAAGAGCAGTAATGAAGAGTAAAGTCGCGGAGAAAATATGAATACTTAAAACAATGGAAGAAGTGTCTTTGGAGTAACTGAGTGAGTGAGTGGAATAGTAAGTGAGATAGGTATGAAGTAGAAGTAAAAGATTAGTAAAGGAAAGACAGAGGGAGAGTCGATGTGCGCGGTGCCAAACGCAAATATGATGATGCGTCTCTTTTCATGTAAAGAGATGACGGTGTGGACAACGAGGGAGAGACGGCATACAGTGTACAGGATAATTGAGGCACTGCAACTAACACATGGAAGCGGTGCAAGTGGAATGTGACTAGGTGAACCTTTGCCAATATGCTCTAAACAGCCCTTCAAATCAATGAAATGTTTACATTCAAGGTACCATGAGTGACATATGGTTTATCTATAGTTGTGAATTCAGCCGACAAAGGCTGTAAATTTTGTCTGAAATTCATTGGTAAGCAGGATGACAACGAGAAACTTCTCCTAGGCAGTCACGGAAAAACTAAAATATCTGATGGTAGCAGAAAGCCCTGTAAAAACACGTGAAAGCAGTACAAAATTCAGAAAGGTCAGCAGAAAACGAATTAAAAAAACAGAGAGCAATAGAAAGTCAAATAGAAAACCGTTATTGCTCAAAGATAGTGTAAAAACAGTAACTCGTAGTGGTCCCTACGCTCAGGAAATTTGAGAAAGGCATTGGATAGAGCAGGCCAACTGAGAATAAGGCAATTGGACAAACCTAGCAGTCAACGAACACAAATGTTCAGACATTTCTCAACAAAACTTCACCGTCTCTTACGGCTTTCTATATAATTACGTTTAAAAGGAAGAAGTAATAGTAAAGGGGAATGGACCTAAGAGAAGGAATTAGATTGTATTTGGAAATAAGCGGACGTATGTGAAGGAATACAAGCATTGTCGGAAAATATTTTGTATAGATATACTATAAATGTTGTAAAAGAACACAAAGAAAAGCAATGAACTTCAAAGCGAATGTAGACACTAGGCTAGCAGCTGCTATATCCCATCAAATCGTGGCATTGCAGCAACCCTAAACGAAAATACTAGGCGAAGAAGACACCTTTACACAAAAATGTGTAACATCCACTGCGTAATCAGTGGAAGAACTGGATACTATAACCATAATGACGGTAACCTCACGCCCGCGAACTACAGACCACTTTTCCAGTGAAATGAACCACTAAAAATGTAAGTGTCATTGACATCTACAGTGAAGATGTAGAAAATAGAGTGTATATGCAAACACACAGATACAAAATATTTTGGATAATTTATGAAATTATAGACAGTAGACGCACACACAAAATTTGTACTGCAGATGCGTTGCAAGCGCTATGAGGGAATGGGAAAAACCAAACGGTCATTTCTATGATCTGTAGTTGCAACTTGATGCACCAAAAGAGAATAGGAAGCAAATGCTAAGACACAACGTTTCAACTAGCTAGCGGCTACTACAATCCCCAACGCAGAATAGCCGTGTCAGCTGCAGTATACCGCCAACAATGGAGCATTAATAGGCCCAACTACTAAGTGATCACACAAAATGCCCGGAAAAGGACACCACAGTACGACGCCGCCTCTCTATATTGAACTCAAGACTAGTGAAGGCAAGCTCACAACATTCTAACGATGCAGGATCAACGCCGACTGAGCAGA
>NW_027124229.1:0-1072 GCF_001457755.1 Trypanosoma equiperdum | reverse complement strand
ACCACAGTACAAAACAACTTCCCTATATTGAATTCAAGACTAGCGAAGCCAAGCTCACAACATTCTAACGATGCAGGGTCAGCGGCAGCTGAGTAGCCAAATTGGAGTAATCATTTTCTTAGCAGCGGCACAGATAAGTCAGGCAGATGACAACAAGCCAGTGACACACATGAACGACCCGTGCGGATCGGCGTTCGTGCTAAGTGAAATATCAAAAGAACTAACAACAAAGATAAATGCTGCGGACGCAGGACTGGCGGTAATAAGGAACAAATTGGCCAAGTCAGCCGCTGCTATGGCAGCAGGTAAGGACTTGAAACTATCCAAGATGGCCGGCAGTGTCTTGATCGTCTTAGCAAAGAAGTACGAAGAGATACTAACAAACCAGCAGGCATTACAAGGCCCACTGGTAACGGCAATTAGGGCGACCGCAAACATCAGCGGATACCAGTACGCCATCGGGGTGCTGGAGGACCTCAAAGTGAAAGGGCAGACAATGGGCAATGGTGACCCAAGCGCCGCGACCGGGGGCAACTCAAACATCAATTTTGTGACCAAAACGGCCGGCGACCTGAAAACTTGCAGAGGGGGCCTAAACGATAAGGCGGCAACCCGACCCAACTGGATAAAGCCGGAACATCTTGACAGCCTAAAGATCTACAACCTTCAACCGATCGCAGAAGACACAGCATCAGTGCGACTACCGCTAGTAGCAAAGGTCACCAGCGCACCATGCGGCAAAGGCGGGACGACGGACACTGCTGTGAGGACAAGCGGAGACCACTCATGCATTGCAGGAGGCCGAGTATTCCAGCGCGCACAGAAGGAAATTAACAAGGGAGGGGCAGAAAACTACGGCCTCAACGGCAACGAAATAAAAGATCCCATGGACTTTGAACAATACGCGAAGCTCACAGCAATTCAACTACTCGAAGCTTCCAAGTTGCTAGCCACCGCAAAAACGGCATTTGACGTCGACAGAATATCTTCCTATGCGGCAGACGACGACTTCAAAGCAGCAGTCGGCGCAGCTTTTGGAAATCTAGGCAGAGAAGCAGCAATAGGCGATAAA
>NW_027123223.1:19302-19841 GCF_001457755.1 Trypanosoma equiperdum | reverse complement strand
GTTTTCCATGCCTCTTGTGCTGATGGTGGTTAGTTTTTCTCACTCTGCCATCAATCTTACGATTTTCTTCAACTTTTTGGCATCCTCGCCCGCGATGGCCACATATTTCGCTGCTCTGTGGGGGTCTAATTTGAAGGTCTTTGGGAGGATCACCCAGTCGACGATCAGTGCTCCCTCGACCTAAGGATGAGCGACAAAATTTTCCTTTTGCAGAGAAGCAATCTCTCCCCAGCGGCTGGAAGTGATCCGAGCCAAACGCATGGCCACTAGATCCCTTTCCAGTTCCATTGCGCTGCTTATCATGTCCAGCTCCCACATCTCCATGGGGCAGGCCTGCTTTATTGGTGTTTCCGCCGCTTTTTTCTGGAAACCTGCCAAAAACGTTCTTTCTGGTGCCTTCCCGCTGCCAGAATCGACAAAAGAGTTCCTGTATATTTCACGGTGCTGTGTTTGGCCAGTTACAAACTCACAGTGAAGATGGGAACATTCTCTTCGCTTGGATCCACGTTGTGTTTTGCCAAACTCGCAGAATCTCCTGG
>NW_027123223.1:19187-19292 GCF_001457755.1 Trypanosoma equiperdum | reverse complement strand
CCACGTTGTGTTTTGCCACAAACTCGCAGAATATCCTGAGAATTGATCCCCACCGCCCCCATGTGGACTGTGTCCACATGACCCTTTCGATGTGATTCGCTTCCG
>NW_027123223.1:18957-19177 GCF_001457755.1 Trypanosoma equiperdum | reverse complement strand
CCCTTGCTATGCAATTCGATTATGAAGCCCACTCCACCATAACCGGATCGTGAGTTGGTGGTTTTGTAATGATAACTTCGTTTACCGGTGTTTTCATAGGGCACAAAACTTTGGATACTGTTTCTCTTGCTGGCTCTCTTTCCTCTGTGTCTTCTGTGTCCTCCTATACCCTCGTGCCTTTCCCTGGCAAATTTTTCCATGGCGTCTCTCCTTTCATTGT
>NW_027123223.1:18644-18947 GCF_001457755.1 Trypanosoma equiperdum | reverse complement strand
CCCACTTGGGAGGTCCTTGGCTCGTAACCCTGGCCTCCTTAACGAAACAGGACGTGCTGTAGTGATCCAACTTCCCACATTGGAAGTATCGTATTCTGTTAACTTGGGAAGTCGATTTTCGGACTTTGAAGTATGCTTGATGGTATGGATCTTCTTCCCTCCTTGGATCATGTACTGTCTGTGCCGACGCTTCCACTCGCACCCCCGGATGGGCTTTCGCCCTTTGTAAGACTCGAAGATAATTATAAATCGACCTCCCGACTTTTATGCCGCCTTCTGAGAGGCCTTCCAATCCTACTGCAT
>NW_027123223.1:18364-18634 GCF_001457755.1 Trypanosoma equiperdum | reverse complement strand
CGGATCGTGAGTTGGTGGTTTTATAATGATAACTTCCTTTGCCTGTGTTTTCATAGGAAACAAAACTTTGGATACCGTTTCTCTTACTGGCTCTCTTCCCTCTGTGTTCTCTGTGTCCTCTGTGTCCTCCTCTACCATCAGACATTTATCCGGCAAATTTTTCCATGGCGTTTCTCCTTTCATTGTCACCCACTTTGGAGGTCCTTGGCTCGTAACCCTGGACTCCTTAACGAAACATGACATACTGTAGTGTCACAACTTTCCACATCT
>NW_027123223.1:17126-18354 GCF_001457755.1 Trypanosoma equiperdum | reverse complement strand
ATCCTCGTCCCTCCTTGAGTCATGTACTGCCTGTGCCGACGATTCCACTCGCACCCCCGGATGGGCTCTCGCCGTTTGCAAGACTCAAAGATAAGTGTAAATCGACCTTCCGACTTTTATTTTACCTTCTGAGATCCTGATGCTCCCACTGCACTTATCCACGCCGTAAATTGCTTCCAGACGCATTGTGAACCAGTGATCCGATTTTTGTGGTAATGGGAACAATTCTTTGTATGCAGCTAAAAACTGTTCCGGTGATGTTTCCATCATTTATTCAATCGCCCCTTTAAATGTCCGTATACTTTCTTCAGTGCGAAAACCCTTGTCCACAAAGTTATTTTTTAACCGCTGAATGCCTCTGATTCCCACCTTGTGGTTCCTTACATATTTACCGCTTGATTTCTGACAAAACTGTGACTTGTATGACTCAAAAGTGAACTTTATTTCTATTTTACCTTTTTACTTTTGATCTGATTCATTCTTTACTCTCCCTTGTTCGACAACTGGATCCGTTTTATGTGTGGCGTCCGTATTTGCTAATATCTTCCAGTGGTGTAACTCAGTTGTTATCAATTCAATGATAGCTTCCAACCTATTGATATGGAAGAGAATCTGTTTCATTTTCCCCCTCAAAGCACAATTTTCTTGCGTGAACCTTTCAACTTCCCCATTCAGTTCCATCGACTGGTTTTGCATTCTCCAGTGCTCATCATTCATCTGTGCTCTTGTCATTTCGTACTGTTGGTATAAATTAGACTTATTTGCCTCTAGTGCTAGACATTCGTTACGAAACATCTCTCTATTTTCTTCGAACATACGCAAGAATTCAATGTTTTAGGGCATATTGAAGGAAACAAACGAGGTCCGTAAATCGACGAAATTTACCTGCCCATTGTCAAAAGTCACTCGAAGCTCTCCATTTTCAACCCTCCGAAAACCGTCTACATGTACCGCTGTATTTCCAAGAGGGGACGATAGTCGAATGAAAATGCGGTCCGACCGCACTGTCCCACAAAAGCCCTTATTTCTTTCAAACTTATTTTCCATTCGGCATCCAATATAGTTGGAGGGGTTGTCGTTAGCATCTCTCAAAACTTACAGCGATTACTTACCTTTTTAAAAAACTGTCCTCCGTAATAGTTTTTCTTTGCATATATAAGAAAGGAAAGAACGAATAACAAAGAAAGTGGTAAGGATGGACGATTCCTTCCACAAGCTCCCAACCTTT
>NW_027123223.1:15030-17034 GCF_001457755.1 Trypanosoma equiperdum | reverse complement strand
TTTAATAACGAAATTGATAGTGTAGTGTTGAAGTGTGTATATACTAATAATATTGTAGTGAAAAGTGATGGTAAATACATAGACGGACAAAATATAAACAATTTAAACTATACTGAGGGTGCAAGAGTAAGACAGATAAAAGCATGCGGAAAATTACTAAAGAATACGGAGAAAGCAAGATAAACGAATGTGGAATATCTGCACCTTCAGACACAACTATCGCGATGGGTATCATCATACGGAAGAATATGATGGAGGAGACAGTGAGGGATAGACAGAGGTAAACGTACACAAGCCCAATTGTGTCTCTATAGCTAACAAAAAAATGCAGTGCAGGTGTGGTGTATTTAACTGTACAATTGCATAATTTAACGAAGTGTATTTATGATGGTTCATTTGTTCCACTCAATGCACTACCATATATATACATTGTTTAATGATGTAGCTTTAATCCTATAAATGCCGTAAAACCCGTCTGATATGGCATGTTCACCAAAATTAATCTTAACTATTGCAGCTGTTCTTTTTTTAGCCCTATTTTAGGACCATAAAACACGCACCTTTAAGAATATTTTAAAGAAAAAAGATTAATATAACCAAGTAACCTAATATTACATTGCGTTTCTGGTACAAACGAAGTAACCTAAAGCTATGAGAAACAGCCCAAGCTAAAACTCAGCATGTACCATACGCATACAGCGATAGCTTTCGTTCTAAACGGCAGCAAGAAAGTGTCAAAATCTGACACTTCACAAAGCTAGCACAAAACAAGCCTCTAGTAAAAATGCCAAAACAAATATGGGTAGTATAAAGCCAGCAACGAGCCGAGAATATAGAATGAAAGCCGCTAACCTTCTTGTTCAATTTCTCGGTGTGCTGCTTGTCAGGACAGTTGCTGCGATCTCAACAGCGAACAAGCTCCTGGAAGATTTGTGCACAGGATCCAAGCAGACCGCAGCCCTGGCTGATGCTGCGTGTGGCACACTAGCAGAAACGACAAGTTCAGTAGCAACAGCAGCCGCAGAGGATAGTGCGAAATTTAGGATACTAGCGCAAGAGCATACTTTGGCGCAAGCCTTCGCACCGCAGCCACTGTCAGCGGCAGCGGCTACCTACGGTCTGAAGCTGACACAGGCGCTCAGCTAGACAACGCCCAAAATAATGCGCGGCATCATAGCTGAGAAGCCTTCTTGACAGAAGAAGAAGCAATAGAACCAGCAACAGAACTAACCCCGGCAAGCATAACGCCAAAAAACGGTTAGTTTCAACAGCTTCAGCACAAGTTAACTTTCACGTTAACAAAAACAAACTGCGACTGCATGTAACACACAAGCACGCAGAAGCCACCCAAACAAGCCAAAAACAAACCAACCGGCGCACACAACCAGATAACCATTTGACAAGCTACAGCAGCACAAGAACCAACCCATAGCGCCGAAGATCTATAGATATGAGCAACAACCGACGGTACCAGCTTCTCGCCTGGCAACGACTGTCAGCAAACAGGAACGAATGTAGGCGTAAAAGTGGGCAAGCCACTCACAAGCAAAGTGTATCAACTTAAACGCGAAGCAAAAACCAAAGGAGCAGCATACACAACAAGCTCGCTCACGGGGGTAGGCTTTCTAAACGTGGCGGAAACAACGCAAAAATTAAAAGGAGTTGCGGATATGCTAGATGCCGCAAGGGAACTAAAAAGTCAAACAACCAACACAAATTGGCTCGAGGGTAGCGCGGCAGCTTAACCTTCGGAAACAATAAAAAAGGTCGGCAAAGGCGCAGACACAAGACCCGGCAAGGCAGATACTAAACGAGTAGTTGACGCAATAATTCAACAGCTCTACGGAAAAGACGACATCAAATTAAAATACAAACTAGAAAATGTCCCCAAAAAACTTCAAGCCACGGAAAGCAGAAATCGGAGATGAAAGCAAACCCCTTGATTCAATAAGAGACCTTGACGAGATCTACAAAGCAGAAACACATTGTTCTTTCAAAAGCTTC
>NW_027123223.1:6906-15020 GCF_001457755.1 Trypanosoma equiperdum | reverse complement strand
AAAGAAGAAAAGTTCAAAAAGCCCCTCTTGCCTATCCAAAACAGAAATAGCAGCAGAAGACACCAAAAAAGCAGAAGAATGCAAAAAGCATACCACAGAGAAACCATTCAAAAAAACTCAACTCTTCAATCCGTAATTGCTTGCAGATATAATAAGAACTCACAAAGAAGAAATAAAAAAGAAAGAACATAACTGCCCCTACACGACAAAAAACAGTCAGAAATGCCGTACCAGCTTTTAAAACAAACAAGAAGGTAAGACCTAATATCAGAAATAGCCAATGCCGACAGTAGCAAGCATGCAACACCATAAACCCATAAAAGCGAGTAACATTTTTTTTCCGATACCTAACCCTGGCGCTCACGCTACTCGTCGCCCTTTCTCTGACCCGAAAAGGAGAATCGGCGGCAGGCGACGGCCTAAACGCAGCCGAATTCAGGGCATTGTGTCACCTAGCGGCTATAGCAGACCTGTCTGCAGACGGAACAACGCTGCCAGCGATTAATCCCAACGAAAAGCAGGAAATTGAGATTTTAAACATGAGCGCCTCACAGGCAACATGGCAAGCAGCTTTTCCGGACCCCGACCAACCAGAGCCCGACGTGCAGCAAGCGTGCAACACAGGGGACAAAAGGATCCACTGCCTCAAGGACTATAAAAAATTCAAGCAGCTCAAAGCAACTCTGAAAACCGAAAGCGCCGCTGAACAAACAAGAGGCAAGCACAAACTTGTACCAGCAATCCAAGAAACGCCTGAAGGACGGCGGATCCAGAAACAGTTAAACGACCTGGCAGCGGAGGCAGCAGACATTATAAGCAGCTACGAAAGTCAGCACGCACAACTAAAACAAAAGCTCGGTGGAGCACTAACCTCAGTGCTCAAACAGGCGCTGTACGGAACGCGTACAACCCAGACAGGTAGCACTTACGCAGACAAATGGACAGCAACAGGATCACGCACAGCGGATTGTGAAGCGCAAAAGGCAGGGCTCTCGCTGCGCGGTGACCTGGCCTGCCTCTGCATACGCGACAGCACGACACGGAAGCAGATGTGCGGCAACGGCATAGGGACTGACAGCAGCAGCGAATGGCAAACGTCAGCAAGCAAAATCAACATCGACTCGCTAATCAGCAAGTGCAAGGAAATAACCAAGCCGAAACTGAGAGCGGCCACGATCAGGACAGCCCTAGCAATTTTCGACGCCAAGCTAAAAAGCCACACACAAGGCAGCAAAGACGCCATTGTCCTGGGCACTCCGCACACAAATGGTAACTGCGGACAGCAGGCAAGCGTCGCATGCGTCGACTATACGCAACAGCTAACGCCGACAAACGAAGGGGAACAAAATAAGATAAACTGGTACCAACACTTAGACCAAGCGGCCAGCACACTACAGGAACTGGAGACGGCAGAAATTGAAAGGCAACACGCCCTTCGGCAACTCGGCGCCCTAAAGAAGCGGGCATATTCTTTATACAATACATTAAAAATAGCCAACAGCCCTCATACAACCAAAGGCACTGAAATCCACGCGAAGGAACAAAATACGAAGGAGAGCAAATGCAAACTGAAAAACACAACTGCAGAAGAATGTCCGGAGACTGATTGCGACTATGATAAAACTAAAAACGAATGCAAAAGCAAACCAGGCTCAGAAACCACAGCAACACCAACAGGAGCAGGAGCAGCAGGAACAGCAGCTTCAACTGGGTGTGCAAAACACGGGACCAATAAGGAGGCTTGCCTAGCTGACAAAAAAGGCGATAAATAAACTGTACTTTTGGGAAGGGTAAAGATAATGAGGATGAGAAGGATACGGTAAAATGCCGAAATTGTAGATTTATTGTAAATAAGAAAATTTCTCTGAGAATGGTTGCTGCTTTTATTGGTTTGGTAGTATTTTAGAACTCTAAAAATTATATGAAGAAGTTTCTCATTATTATGAATTTTATACATTTTATAAAATTATACTAAACTGTGCATGATTGCTGCCAATGAATTTAAAGTGTTCGGGTAATAGGATAGGAAAAATTAGTGCTATCATAATTTGGTTAATTTTGTCTATTTTAAGGATATTGGTTAGGGTTGTAATAATAATAGTGATATATCAAAATAGTGTTAATGATGATAATAATAATATGATTGTGTCGTGATTGTTGTGAGTATGTATATACTATTATTATAATAAGTTTGATGCTGAAGACTAACTATATCTCTAAAGAAAAAGCAAAAAAAGAACAGTAAGGGTAAAAATGGCATTTAAGAGAGAGTGTGTGGGAAAAAACGAGCAATATTATTCAAGGATACAGAGAAAGAGGGGAAATAAATTTTTTTAACAATAATACACAAGAGGGGACGATCAATGTGACAATAAAAAAGAGACAGAGTGCGGTCTACACACAAAATGAAGTCACCACAACTGAAACAAAGAGAAAGTGCAACAAATCTATAACAATCATTGTCATCATGCTGTAATGTACTCTTAAAAGGGTGTTTTTTTACTCAAAGAGCTATAATGGATATACAGAAATCTAAAGCAGAGACGTTATCATATAAATTCCGTAAATATAGCTTATAAGCGCGTTTCGTTCCGGATGTAAGCTGTTACGTGCAATAACGACAAATAAACACAGCAATGATTGCGCACTACCTTGCAGAAGTTGTAAGAAACAAGAGCTGATTTATAAAGACTGACTTTAAACAGAAAATTACATCAACCAAACAAAGATAGACACGAACTAAAGCTTTTACTCCATCACAAATAGGCGTATAACAAATGAACATTCGAAGTGCCTATGCGTAAGGATATTTGCAACGTTATTAGATAGTGTGCAGAATTTTATTTTTTTGTAGAAAGAAAGAAGCGCTAAGTGTGAAAATACATCTAAAATGACAGATTTAGTGTATCAGAAACGTGGTAAATTCAAAGAGTAATAGTGTACGTGGCACAGAAGTCAGAAACCAACTAAGAATATCCATTTCCTTAAATCATTTCATCCACAGTGCAGCTTTCTGCATCGACAAGTTTAAAAGAAAGAAATAGCCGTAAACAGAATGGAACTTGGAGAACCGTCCAAGTCGCGTTTGGTAAGTGGTAAACATATCTTAATTATTTCAACTAGTGCCTATTCACCAATTATGATAACAAAACCATAAAGAGCCAATAACCCACTTAAACAAACAGAAATTTCATGGACTAATCTTGGAGCAAGGCTAGTGAAAGCAACAATTCAGCACCTGGCGAACAATAGACGGTCATCAGCACAAGTAGAGCGCGGAGCAGTCACCTTCACATAAAAATAATCAAAAGAAAAACAGTGTAACTACTAGCGGAGCAGGTCCGTAGCTGCACGGCACTAGTAGGTTTTGATGGCTTCACGCGCTGTCAATAGAGCAAGCAGCGGGAAGAAATCATGTGATATTTGCTGCACTGGAGTTGTGAAGCGGCTCTAGGTTGCCAATGTGCTTGCGCTACCACCATCATCGTTAGTGGCATTGTAGAGCCCACTATTTTTTTGTTTTAACAAACGTAGAAGATACTTGCCAAAACAAAAGAAGAATAATTTAGCAGATTCGCTACACTAATGAATTATGAATTGGTGATTTGATATATATTAGAATTTATAACAAAAAAAGCAAACAAAAACTTAAAACAAACCTGTAGAAAATCCTATTTCTGTAAAGTACTTCGAGCATCAAGATTACACCAATGCAAGCAACAGCTTCCCACATACTAACGGCGATATATGTGCTCTTTCTCGAAGCGACACACACTGACGCCGCAACTGACGGTATGGCCTTTGCAAAAGAGGATAAGGCCCGCGTCTGCGGACTAGCAGAGGATCTAGCCAAATACCCTTCCTTAGCAACGACGCATCTAAAAAATGAGCTGTCATATGCGACAGGGGTCCTAGAAACAGAACTAAAATATCAAATTTATACTACCAGGCACGATACTGCAAAGGCAACCGCAATGATTCCAATTCTTGTAGCGCTTGCAGACAAAAAGCAAACCCATTTCGGAAACTTTATAACAAAACTGACCAAGGCAACACAGGCTATTGCGGACACCTCAATGTTGAGAGGCAGGCTAACGGAGACGATCGAAATGCTTGCCGATCTGCACCAACATTCTACAGCGGGCGCGGGGTGTCTCAGCGGAGACAGCTCGACAACAATCCGTGGATCAGAAGCAATAACAGCGTGCGGAGCAAGGACGCTCGCCACAACAACGCGGACCACAACGCCGCTAACGATCCTGCTGACGACAGGCTATAAAGGTTTCACAGCGACAGCGGCGGGGTCAACAAAGGTGGCTACCGGCACAGCCAAATGCAACTTATTCGACACGACGGCAGCCCAAGGAGTACTAGACGATCAGCAGGTAGCGCAGAAATCCCCGTTCGCGTCAGGTTACATCAAACTAGCCAACGGCGCCGCAGGGTACACCTTGGAAAAACTAGATGTATTAGGCCCCGACGGAGGAACGGCACCAAAAGCCTTTAAAGCGGCATTCCTGGCCCACAAAGCAGCAGACGAAGCAGGAGTGCACGCAGGCCGGACACACCAAGCTTTGACGTTAGCAGAGCTAACAGCATCAGCAGCGGCCAGGGCCGCCTACAAGGCGCTAGTTAAAGGCGACCAAACACCATACAGCTCGGCGCAAGACGACTCTACGATCCAACAAGAAATGGAACAAAAATACGGCCCAGCACCACAGTTTTCCGCGAACTGGTGGGACCCTGTAAACAACGATCAAGTGGCCAAAAAGTCCAGTGCAACAGAAGCCGAAGGCAATGAACCGCTAAGTAACATCAAAGATATAGACAAATTGCGGAAAATCCTCTTTTATTACGCAACCGAGAAGGCAAATAGAATAGCTGACAAATTAAAAAGTGCCTCCGAATTAAAAGAGTGTAAAAAAGAGAAAAAAATCGAAACAGACAAAACTTGTGAAGCTAAAGGGATAGCAGACTGCAAAGAGGGCTGCAAAGTGGAGGGAGAAGGCGACAAGGCAAAGTGCATAAAGGATCCGAATTACAAGCCACCACAAGCAGAGGGAGCAAATCAAGATGGGAAAACAAACACCACAGGAAACAATTCATTTGTCAGTCATAAGTACCTTCTTTTTTTGCATTTTTGGTTCTATAATTAATTTTATAAAAAAAGGTTTGTTCAATTTTATGAAATTTATAAAAATTGGTATTTTGAGAAAATTTAACAAATTATATAATATTTGATTCATTTTAACACTTTTCGATGAAAGTGTGAAAATTAATAAATATGTTGGGAATTTGAGAATTTTTAGATTCAAAATCCTGAAAATTTGTTATCATAATGGTTATCGATATAAAGCAGTATTGAGATAGGTTACAAAAAATAGTGTTATTTTCAAACCTTTTTAATTTATCTTATTATATTTATTTTACAAACAATAGGGTAATTTGGGGTAACAATAGTAACAATAATAGTAATTATATTAATGATAATGACAATAATGATAATAATGCTAAATATAATAATAATGGAAGAGTGTTGTGAGTGTGAGCATATACGAATATTATAATAAGAGCAGTAATGATAATAATAATGATAATAATGATAATGATAGGGGGTGTTGTGAGTGTGTGTATTTACGAATATTATAATAAGAGTGGTACCGAGGCAGAATGGAGGAGAAAAATGGAATAACTTAAAATAATGGCAAGGGCGGGAAGGGAACAAATAATAGAGTGGTAGAGAATAAGAAATATTAAAGAATATGTAGAAAGACTGAGAGATGGATGAAAAATGCTATATTTTAAACATAAACATTACGATGGACATCATGATAGATAAGGGAATGATAGAGGGAATAATGAGAAAAAGAGCTATTCCAATGTACAGGATGATATATCCGCTACGTTAGCCGGTTAACCGCAGTGAGTACGCATTCGCACACAAGTATAGAAAATACCGAACGAAACAGTGTGATACCCAGTGGTGCAGTACAGAGGAAGAAGATATATAAAGTCTAGGAGCGTATTTGCGGCATGTCTCAAAAAAAATAGATCCTACTGTAGAGAAAGGCGACCTTTTCTTATTTGATAAAAGATCACAATTTTAAACAGTAAGTCCGCGAAAGAATGCTTTGCCATAGAGAAAATATGGATTTTCACTTTAGCGTCAGACTAAAGTAACAGGATGTAGCCTTTTTTTTGTTGGTTACTATTTTAGAGAGGCTACAGGATTGTAAATAAACACAATTTAGAGTTTGAACTTTAAAGAAAGGCCGCGCACTGGTCCACTGACAGCAATGAAAATAAACCCCTCCCACAAGCCATCCGGCCGCGGCTACAGCAAAGGTGATATTAAATTCTTCTGCAAGCCAACCGAAATTCGACTAAAAAAAAATATAAGTGCACAGCAATGCCAGCACGCCAAAAAATCACAGCGTTTTTTGTGGCATCTGCAATTGCTTTAGAAGCCAGAGCCGCGAAAGACTCGCTAAAGGGGAGCATGACAACAGCGGTCTGCAACTTCGCCCTAAGCCTGAGAAAAGCGGGACCTCTAGCGCTCGAACGATTGACTAGACTCGAGCACGCCGTAAGCAAGCTGAGGCAGGTGGAAACAAAGTTGCGGAAAGCGGCGGCAGCCCAGGATGGCGCAATAACAGAAAAGCATTTACATCTAGCGCTTTACGTTAACAAGCTAAGGCAAGAAGGGCAGGCGGCAATCCTAAGCACAGCCAAAAAAACAGCGGCGCTGGGGGCCCACTGCGACTTCCAGGCCGGCCGAATAACAGAGTTCCTAGCGATTTTCGCCCAGTCAACGGGCAGCAGCAAGCACTGCATAACAAACGGCCAGACAACAAACAAACGCGAAGCAGCCGACATTCCCTGCTTAAAAGCAGCTTCACTACCAGAAGCGGCGGAACCCCCAGCGGCCGACGGTCAAAACACAATACCGACGTCGTTTCGAAACCTCGTAGCGGCGACAGGCAACTCGGGGACAGGCGCAGCGACAAGCGGATGCAAACTCACTGGCCACGACTCGACGACCAACAGTTACTTAGACACTGAAGAAACAACAGCCGAGATCAAGTGGGGCGATGGGCTTTATAAGACGGTAAGCAACGCAGCCGTGGCGGCAACACACTGGGCCAGCAACACAGGCGCAAACCTAGCTACAAGCAAATATCACGCGTGCGATACAACATTGAAGCAGATTCTAGCGGAAGGAGCGGACGCCATAACAGCGGCCGACAACCTTGAAAAGATATTACAAAAAGGAGCACCGGGAATAACAGAAGTCACTATAGAAGCCGACAGAATATACACGAAAATGCCGCCTAAACAAAGCAAAATATCGCCAGCAGAGCTTGCCATCATTGCGGGATTAATTGAAGCGCTACCTAAACAAACTAATTCTCCAGGAAAGTCAACAGACCAGCTGGAGGGGGAGCAGATACTAGTAGAACTGCAACGAAACGAAACAGCGTGCAAAATAGGCCGCGAAATTCAAGAAGAAAAAGCATGCAAAGTTACTCAGGCAACAAGCCAAAAGTGTGGAGGCAAGGAACAAGTAGAATGCGGCAACACAGCGGGTTGCGAATGGAAAGAAAACACTTGCAAGATTACCGAAAAAGGACAAAAAGAGGCAGCAGAAAAAGCAACCCAAGAAACAACAGGGACACATTCTACCTGCACAGGGAAATCAACAAGGAGAATGAGAGAAGGATACTGGCTGGAAATAGGAAGGTGAAACTTGCAAAGATTCAAATTTTTTGCAAACAATAAATTTTTTTGATTGATTCTTCTTTTACAAGTTTGATAGTATTTTAAGAATTTAAGGATTTTACTTAATTTTATGAAATTTACAAAATTTTATTTTTTTAGTGGATTTAGTAAAGTTGCTAAACTTTAGTATATTTCAACAAATTTCGTTTAAATATACAAATAAGTAAAATTAATACAATATGAAAATATTGAAAGTATAATCGTTTATTAAGCCGTGCATTATAACGGTGAATTGGTGAAGAAGTAGGGTAATAGTGTGTGAAAAACAAATGCCATTCTAATTTGATTTTTTGAGGATAATAGTTGTGGTAATAATTGTAATGATTATAATAATA
>NW_027123223.1:6152-6896 GCF_001457755.1 Trypanosoma equiperdum | reverse complement strand
TGACAAATCAGTCCAGTGGGGGCAATGACAGGTGCGGCGTGGCTCGCAGCGTTACAGAAAAGCATAGTTAGAGAGCCTTGGCCGATGAAGTTCGACAAAGAGGGTGTTCGGACCAAACCAAGCAGTGGCAAAACCGGATAAGTATAAACCACGAAAACCACTGAACGACAGCCCGGTAACAGGAAGCAGATTAGAGCGGGGGCCACCACACTCAGCACTAAAGCACGACGCACGGGAACGGCTCAATGCTTGTTAGTGAAGGAAAAGCGGGACAAGCGAAACCAGGACTCTAAACGGAAAAGTAGCGATGCCAAGCAATTGAAACGATATAACCTCCGGCGTCGGTAGGACTTTAAGAGACTGACATAAGCCAAAGCGCTAGAATAACAAAATCATGAACTTTCCGCACCCGAACCCATTCAGAAACAACTAGAAGCCTGAAGAAGATGCTGAATTTAATGGATGTGGCAGCAATCAAGTGTTCTCAAAATTTCAAGTATTTTTTTCTCTCAATTTTATGAAATTTATGGGATGTTGCTGTTTTTCAGAAAATAAGTAAGAGTGTCGAAATTAGATGTACATTAAGGATTTTTCGAAAAGAAGTAAAACATTTAGTATGGTAGTAGAATATTTTTTTAAAAAAAAGTACGATGGTAGAAAATGAAATATAAGTGAGATTATAATTTAAAAATTTTCTTTATATTAGGGGGCGTCAGTTCAAGGGTATTATAATAAGATCAGTAC
>NW_027123223.1:5997-6142 GCF_001457755.1 Trypanosoma equiperdum | reverse complement strand
AGCAGTAATAATAATAATGATGATAATAATAAAAATGATAATGATAGGAGAGTGTTGTGAAATAATAATAATAATAGTAGAGTATGGTGAGTGTGCGTATACGAATATTGTAATAAGAGTAGCAGCAATAATAATAATAGTAATG
>NW_027123223.1:3609-5987 GCF_001457755.1 Trypanosoma equiperdum | reverse complement strand
TAATAATAATGATGATAATAATAGGAGAGTGTAGTGAGTGTGTATATATACGAATACTATAATAAAAGCAGTAATAATAATAATGATAGTGATGGTAATAATAAGAGGGTGTTGTAAGAGTGTGTATATACGAATATTGTATTAAGAGTAGTAATGATAATAGTAATGATAATGATGATAGAAGAGTGTTGTGAGTGTGTGTATACGAATATTATAAGAGTGGTTGTATGGAACACCTAGAACCCAAAAATCAAATCACTTAAAACAATAGAATGTGTACACTGAAAGTATACGAGGGTGTAAGAGATAACACGAGGAATATTATTAGGAGAAACATAAAAAAAGAGAAGGGGAAGGAATATCCACAGTTTAATGCACACGTATTACCATGAGAGCCGTAGTTACACACAAAAAATGACGATGGAGGGAAAAGTGAAAGAGACACAGTGTTCAGCGTACAAAACATGTGGAATCACTATTTCATTCGCAGAAGCAAAGATCGAATACAGAAAAAAGGGAAATAAGTGCAGAATTAATCGACTGAAGATGTGGCAGGGGAGCGCACTGCAGAAGAAAATAGCACATTAGGATGTGGAGTAACCGATGATTCACCGTACTGCACTCCAAAAGGGATGATGAAGCATATGAGATGATAACATCGGTGAGTTTTGATATTCATGGCTGATGCATACGTTAGGCACTAAGACCGAAATGATGGCAAACCGTAGGGTGGCTGTCGTTTTTAAGGAAAAAGAACAATAGAAGGGCACAGCAGGGAGGGTTTACTGAGTTTTCAAAGGGGTATCCGCCGGATGCTGTGTTTCAGTAGCAGGTAAAAACAGCAAGTAGAGAAGGGCCGGTGACAAAAGCAAAAATAACTGTTGAATTGTCAAGAACCGTATTAACCACGACCAAGTACTTTATTGACAATGTGTGTAAGTCAAGAAAATGTGCTCTACTAAAGACGCCGAGGGACTAGCAGTGACAATTATTGATCTCCACAGTCACTCTTGCCAGATGATGTACAAATTCACTGTTACCTGACCTATCATTAATAGCGAAGAGGAAAGAGACCACGTTTTCAAATAGAGGTAGATTATTAAAGACGCGGAATGATGAATCAGCTACCTCTACCCGTTTTAGCAGCAGATTTAGTCTTTCTTGGAACTTCAAGGCGAGTGCATGGAGCAGCTGGCGACGGAGCAAACGGTGCAGACTTTCACGTGCTGTGCAACCTGGTCAATCTAGCAAAGACGCCAGTTGGCACAGCAATCTCACAACTAGACCTAGACGACAAGGAACTTGATGATATCAGGGAGATTTGGGTAGCACTAGCCAACCCCGAATACACAGTATCATTACCAAACAAGTTAGGGGCAGAGGGAGCGGCAACGGCTAAAACCGCCTGTCAAACGACAGCGCAGCCAAACGACTGCAAAAAAAACTGGACAAAATGGCAGGCTGCAAAGCAAAGAACTGCATCGGCTGCAACAGAAGCTAGGCAAAACCATTAAGTGAGGACCTAAAAAATTCAGTGTGGGGGAAACAAGCAGCCGAAGCAGTTACTCATCTGGAGGCACTAGCGACAAAAGACCTAAACGACTACACTAGCAGCCTCAAAAGCCAGATCGACACCATGAGGGCGGCACTCAAATCTCAGCTAACAGATGCTCTCTACGGCACTGGGCAAACTTCATTTGAGGGAGCGGAGGGAGCCACACGGATGGTCGGCGGCAACAGAGCAGCAGGATGCAAAGGTGCAAACGTGGGAAAAATCCTGGTAGGCGACCTCCTTTGCCTCTGTGCAGTAGACAGCGAACAGCGAACAGCTAAACATTGCGGGTTTGTCACCTCTAGCTCGCCGCGGGAGCCTGGACAGCCTGTAACGCTGCAAACGCCAAAACAGCATGGCAGAAAATCGACGAGTAATGCGGACATTTCTCAAAGCTTGACTTCGGACCACAAGCACTGACACTAGCATTAGCGGCTTTCAGCGGGCGGCTCAGAAGCGGTGCAACAGCAAGCGGAGACACGGAAGCAGCAGTTTTCCTAGGGAATTCCAATGCACGGAGCTGCGCCACCGGCGGCAATACGGCCAGATGCGTCGACTACAGCGGCGCCTTCAAAGATGGTGAATCTCGGCAAAAAATCACTTGGTACGACATGCTGGCATCAGCAGCCACAACCGTAGCTGCGATAACAGAGAAACAAGCAGAAGTTCAAACAAAGCAATACGCGATAAATCAACTTACACAGGAAGCTGATAGGATTTATCTCTCACTTTCCACGCTGAACATCAAGGATATAGAAGCTCATCCTCAAACATCTCCCGCCCTAGCAGCCGCATTGAGCAACCAAAAGGAAAAGTGTTCACAATG
>NW_027123223.1:2917-3599 GCF_001457755.1 Trypanosoma equiperdum | reverse complement strand
ATGCGAAAATACAGGTAAATGCAAATGGGAAGCTGAGAATGACACCAAAGGGGGAATGTAAAGTAGGTGAAAGTAAGGTTACAACTCAGACAAATGCAGCATTAACAGGAAAGGGAGCTGCAGGAATATCAGAGAAATGCAAGGGGAAAGGAGAAAAGTGTTGAAAATCTACGGATTGTAAGTGGGAAAGAAAAGAGTAAAAAGATTCCAGCTTCCTTGTCAATAAGAGATTGGCTCTGAGTATGGCTGCTGCTTTTGTGAGTTTTGTAGCATTTAAGTATTTTAAACATTTTAGAACAATTTTATTAAAACTTAAGAAATTTGTTATTTTGAGAGAATTTTCTAAAATTGCTACAACTTGATATACTTTAATACTTTTTGTTGAAAATATGAATTTTTCTGAAAATATTTAAATAAGTGAAAAATTTGCAATGTTAGTAAAATATATATCATAAAAGCTTATTATTACAAAGTAGTAGGGATAAACTATATAGAAAGCGGCTGTTATTTGAATATGGCTTATTCTATGGATATTAGGGATTACGGCTGCTACAGTAATGGCAATGATAATAATGATTGAGGAGTGTTGTGAATGTGTATATTCGAATATTATAATAAGAGTTGAGGCCGGTGGTGCAAACTAAATTAAATTCTAAAGTAAATGTTAAAAGGTAAAGTAAGC
>NW_027123223.1:1961-2800 GCF_001457755.1 Trypanosoma equiperdum | reverse complement strand
CAGTGCAAGCGGAAGAAATCTATAAGCACCACGATCTATTTGCTACCAAAGCCTCTATAAAGTATGCATTGTCTCCAATCAAAGCTCTATCATATATACACAGTGGTCTAGCAAAAAGAGCAAATCTGAAAAAGGCCGTAATTTTTATGTAAAAGTTCGTCTCTCCAATGAATTAAAATCAAAAAAGCTGCTGTTCCGAACAATAAAGCTTACGATTTCCGCAAATATTTTATCACAGGCAGAAAACCGGGGCAAATTTTTGAAAGACAAACAACGAAGGAAAGAATGCATAAAACAAGCATAAAAAATAGCTTTTACACCACAAGATAGTGTAGAAACAATCACCCTTTGTTTTCTATTTACTCTCCTGAATTGATAAGTGTATTAGATTAAATTATATCTTTGTTCTTTTCTAGATACAACCATGTAAAATTGTAAAAAAGCAGCTGAAATGTAAGATTTTGGAGCTTAAAATCAAAGGGACTTAGAAGAGTGCAACTAAACCTATCTTATCAGGTAGAGGAAGTTGAGGCAGTAGCTCTGAACGGTAGTTGGAACACAAACAGCTTTCTGTATCGTTGAGTTTGAAAAAAACGATAATATTGCAACAGAATGACCGATCCAACCACCTTCAGGCCACAACGTGAGGGCGGGAAAAAAACACCAAAATGGAGGTAAAAAGAAAAAAATGACTCAATACCTTAAGGAGAACCCCACCTTATTAAACACAACTCAGCGCTAATATAGTAGCCGTAGTGGCGCGAGAACTCCTAAAAAGCCACAAATCAGAAACAAGGAGTCAAATGAGACCACAAACGTCCAGAAAAACGACAGCAGTG
>NW_027123223.1:1604-1951 GCF_001457755.1 Trypanosoma equiperdum | reverse complement strand
TGGGTGAATGTAAACGGAAGGCTTATGGCAAATTTTGTCCATGATGCCATGAAAGTGAGGCGCTAACAGGATCGACTTGAAGTCGCTGAAAGTCGTATAAAGAAACGGCAGGGCCAACGGGTTTAAACAAGAAACCGTAGATGATCATGACGGTGACCGGAGATGGTAGCAAAAGGACACTATCCATACCTGTGGCAAGAACTTGGTTATGTTTTTTGCTACTAAAGGCAATTGAAAGAAATTTTCTCAAAACAAAATTAAGGCTTGAATTCCTACTGTCTTCTCATTATGTTTATGCCGTTAAAACGATATGTGGTGTGCGGAGTGGTGGTGAATAAAAGCAACAT
>NW_027123223.1:295-1594 GCF_001457755.1 Trypanosoma equiperdum | reverse complement strand
CATTGACAGGCGAGAGCAGAATCTAAAAACTCAAAAGCAAAAAAAGGCCGAGTAAACAGGAAGCTTTCACCGTATAAACGCCACTGCGGATCTATTTTTTCTCCAACAAGCCACACCTCTAATTATCACAATAGCAAGGCGAACCGAAAGAGAAGCACAGTTATCGTAATAGCGATGCACCAAAATTCGGGATGCGCAACAAGTACCCTGGCGCTCGCACTATCCCTAAAGTTGCTGGTAGTAACTGTATCGCCAAGTGGCCCAGCCTTCGACGAAGAGCCCGTAAAGAAGGTTTGTAAAGTAGCCAAAGCCTTAGCCGATGTCGAAGGTGTCGCTTTGTCCAAAATAACCAACCTGATAAACCAGGTATCGGCAGCAAATGAGGCAACAGCAAAACTGAACCTGGCCGCGGCAAGCGCTAGCACCGCCAACAGCTCAACGCTTTATGCGGCAGCGGCCGGACTAGCTACAAGGTGTTCAAGCGATGCTGCCAACGCTCTGACGACTGTAGCCCCAATAGCGTCAAGTGCCGCAACAAATAGCACCAAAAGAAGTGGCCACATTTCAGAGGTAATCGAAATTCTCCGTCGGGCATCTAAGGATCGGACAACGAAAAAGTGCATCGTGAAAAGCGTCGGCGGCGCAGCCACGGATGCAGCAGCCGTAACAGCGTACGATTGCCCTGCAAGTATACTGGACAAACCCGACGGAACACAAAGCCCCGACCCCGACGTCCTAGACGATAAAGGCTTCAAAATACTGTCAGGCGAAACGACCCTACATAGCGGCACTTCTAAAGGCTCCTGTATTTTTCTAGCGGGCGGAAACGATGCTGCAGCGCAACTATGGCAAGCCAACGGCGGAACTGGGACGCCAGTGAGCATAGCTCAAGGTTTCATAACAATAACGCCGCACGAAACGGCCACCAGTGCAACAGCGAAAATTCCTAGTCTAGCGGCACCAGGCGATTCTTGGTCGGCGACAGACACGACAACCACGGCTAAACGTTACAACAAAATAGGAGATCTGACGAAGTACAAACATACCAGCTGCGGCGACAGCCTAGACGAAGTGCTCGATACCATTCTAGCGACGGACAAACTCAGGGCCGCCCTACTTGCGATCGTAAAAAAACCAAAAGGGGGCGGCAGTCAAGCCAACAGAAGATGAAATAGCCGCTGCGCTAATCAACAGTGTGGAGCCAGCAGGCACAACACAGAGCCAAAAGCTAAAGGACAAAATTCTAAACACCTTGGCCCCCAAGCTTACGGAAGGATCAAGAAGCCAAGTGAAACTAAA
>NW_027123223.1:0-285 GCF_001457755.1 Trypanosoma equiperdum | reverse complement strand
AAATACAGACAAGCACACTCGCAGCAATCCA
Source organism: Trypanosoma equiperdum (assembly GCF_001457755.1). NCBI lineage: Eukaryota > Euglenozoa > Kinetoplastea > Trypanosomatida > Trypanosomatidae > Trypanosoma > Trypanosoma equiperdum. The sequence goes on along the minus strand of NW_027123223.1, from coordinate 254 downwards.
AAAGTTGAAGACCAAAGTGGAAACTGAATCCAGCACTTAAAGCTGCAAACAACCGGTCGCTACCAACCAGGCACAGGAGGAATTTTGTAACGCAATTGGAGACGCCAACAAAGACAAGTGTAACAATGAGAAACAATGCAGTTATGATGACACTAAAAAGACTGGAAAGAAGTGCACATATAATGCGACAAGAGCAACAGCAAATGGTGTCCCTGTAACACAAACTCAAACTGGAGGGACTGAAGCAACAACAG
>NW_027123764.1:461-1436 GCF_001457755.1 Trypanosoma equiperdum | reverse complement strand
GGATACCTGCAAGAAGGATACTGGCTGAAAATGGGAAAATAATGCTTGCAAAGTTTCCATTTTTCTCGTCAGTAAGAAATTTCATTCTGATGGATGCTATTTTTGGGAGTTTGGTAGAGTCTTAGTTTTTTAAGGGTTTTTGCTCAATTTTATGAAATTTATGAAATTTATGAATATTTTCTTTTTTAGAGAATATTCTGAAGTTTTCTAAAATTTGATATACTTTAACACTATTTGATAAAAATGTGCAAATTAATGATATTTTGAAATATATACAAATTTTATTTAAATATGAGTGGTAGTGACCTATGGGTGTAAAGTAATATGGTGATAAGGTATGAAAAATGAGTGCTAATTTAATTTAGTTTATTCTGCTTACTTTATGTGTATTATGTTGGTTTGTAATAGTATTAGTAATAATAAAGATAATGGTAGCAATGTGTTATGAGTGTACATATACTAATATTATAATGAGTATGCTATGAAAATAAAATGGATGAGAAAAATATAAGAACTTAAAACAATGGTAAAGGTGCAACATAAGTAAGTTAAGGAACGAGGAAGATGGAACGTACTCAGTTATATAAACGAGCGTTAGAATGAGAATCATTATACAAGAAGATAATTGATGGGCCAATGAGGGATAGAGAGAATGCAGTAAACAGGATAAAAAAGTTTTAATGTCATTCGCACAAGCATTGAAATAGATGTAAAAGAAGAAAAAAATACAGAGTGAAACTACAGAATACGCAGTAGCTCGAAAAGTAAGAAAATGATATAGTAGGAGAAGATTTTGCTCCATATTTCTCACAAAAATAGATATATGGTATTGCAAAGGTGATGTTGATAACTGTAGTTTTTAATCTGATGGTAAATTCTTATATACAAGCGTAAACAAGCATAAGCAAGAGAAAGAAAAACAGATGAAAGGGAATTTGTAACTGTGAGGTAATGTCGCAACCTATTTCTAATCAG
>NW_027123764.1:108-451 GCF_001457755.1 Trypanosoma equiperdum | reverse complement strand
TTTGTGAGAAATATGGAGCAAAATCTTCTCCTCCTATATAATTTTCTTACGTTTCGAACTACTGCGTATTCTGTAGTTTCACTCTGTATTTTTTCCCTCTTTTCCATCTATGTCAATGCCTGTGCGAATGACATTAAAACTTTTTTATCCTGTTTACTGCATTCTCTCTATCCCTCATTGGCCCATCAATTATCTTCTTGTATAATGATTCTCATTCTGACGCTCGTTTATATAACTGAGTACGTTCCAACTTCCTCATTCCTTAACCTACTTATGTTGCACCTTTACCATTGTTTTAAGTTCTTATATTTTTTTCATCCATTTAATTTTCATAGCATACTCG
>NW_027123764.1:0-98 GCF_001457755.1 Trypanosoma equiperdum | reverse complement strand
TTATCTTCTTGTATAATGATTCTCATTCTGACACTTGTTTATATAACTGAGTACGTTCCATCTTCTTCGTTCCTTAACTTACTTATGTTGCACCTTTA
>NW_027123708.1:4315-4679 GCF_001457755.1 Trypanosoma equiperdum | reverse complement strand
ACACACTCACAACACTCTCCCATCACCATCACTACTATTAATAATGCCATTACGACCCTAACTAAATTTTTAAAATAAACTCTAAAAAGAAAATGAAAAGTTAAAATAGCACTTATTTTTAATATACTACAACTTTTCTACCATGCACACATAGGTAACTTTCATACACATTTTACTAAAAGTTGCACGTTTCATCAAAAAGTGTTAAAATATATCAGGGTAAAAAGAAATCCTTAAATTGCTAAAATTTTAAGATAGAAAACTCACAAAAGCAGCAGCGATCAAAGCAAATTTCTTATTGACTAGAAAACTGCAATCGTTGCAAGCATTATTTTCCCATTTGCAGTTTCCGGTGCAATCTTTT
>NW_027123708.1:1012-4305 GCF_001457755.1 Trypanosoma equiperdum | reverse complement strand
TTTGCATTCTGAAGTTTTTTTGGTTCCTCCTGCTCCTCTTTGGGCTTCTTGCTGTTCTGCTGTCGTATTCACTTTGCAGTGTTTTCCATCGGTCTTTTCACCCCCACACCATTTTCAGTTTCCATTGTTTTTGCACTCTGCTGCCTTCTCTATCGCTTTGCACTCTTGCTTTTTCCTTTGTGTGACTTCCGGCGCCCTACACTTTGGATTGTTGTTTGTGATATCGGTGGTTGTTGCAACTTTGCGTATGCTATCTGTGTGTAGATCGTTGTTGCTTCGGATTTAAGTGCTTTTATATCGATTTCTGCTGATATCTTCTTTACTGCTTCTGTTTCTGCCTGCTCAAGTTTTGCCGCCGCAGCCTCTATGTGCTGTTCCCATGGTATTGGTTTGGTTGCCGAGGTGGCTTTAATGCCTGTTTCTGTTAGATCCATGCGCGCGACACTCGTTGCTGCGCCACAGCCGTTGGTCCCTGTGGTCACCCCTATTACTAACCTGGCGCCGTTGGCTGCTTTGTGGGCGGTCACCAAACTGTGAAGTTGGGTTATTAGACGCCGTAGGTTTTGCGCGGTTAACGCTGGTGGGGCTACTTTGTCGTATGCTGTGCGGATTGCCCCGTAGGCCGTTTTTGTCCCTGCTGCGGTGAACGTGTCGAAGTTTGGTTTTTCTGTGATGCCGCAGCGGGCTGTGCTGTCGCCACTGGCGCCGTCTTTTCCACATAGGCAAACTAGCGCCTAATATAGTGTTGTCAGTTTCGCGCAGATTGAGCATGCGTTGGCGCGGCTGCTTCAGCCATCGCTGTCGCAGAGGTTATTTTCTGTTATTGCTGTTTGTGGTTTTCCAAACGTCGCCATTTGTAGGTCGTCTATGATGAGCCTGCCGGTTATTTTCCGAGCTTCCGTCGTCGCGCCATCGTATCCCTCTGTGATGGCTTTCTCTTTGGCTGTGATTGCTGCCACCTACATGAACGCTGCCGCCGCTAGTGGCGTCTCCAGTTTCTCGTCTGGGATTATGATTTTTCCAGGCCTCGACTTCGCTTCCTTCATGTCGTATTTGGCGTTCTGCCACTTCACCCATTGCATTTTGCAATTGTCTTCTTCGAGTCCTGTTGTACAGCCCATTGCAGCGCTTTTGTCTTTTTTCGCATCCGTTGGGAATTACTTCGACCACATTGGCTACGCTAGGGTCATATTAAAACCCTCAAGTTCTTTTATTTCAGGCGTTTACAGGCTTGTAGCCTGTAGCAACGGTGATTGTCCTGTCGCTACCTTAATTAATGTGCAGACAACGTTTGCTTCTTGCATATTGTCTGCGTTGTTATCACTAGCTGATATTGTACAGAATTTCGCTGTCAATGTTATTAGTGCAACTTGTGAAAAAATCTTCTTCCCCTTGCATTGGTTTCCTTTTTGCTCTCCATGTCGATTAAGCATCGCTGATCTGTGCGAACAGGGTTCAAACATTTTGCTGTTCCCTTTAAATACAGCGTAAAGTTTCATAACCTATGGGTGTAGTTATAAAAAAGGTTCTTATTTACTTTACAGCTAGCCAGCAGATTTACGTTTTTTGCCTAATAATTTAGGTTCTTCAACACGCTGTCGTTTCGTGTATGCTTCGACTCAAACGGCTAACAAAAAAAGATATGAAACAGCTTGCTAGCTTTTTTGTCTCCGTTTGAAGATTGCATTAACGGACCTTTTTTTGCTTCTCCCCTGCTGCTAGCATTCACCACCTCTCACGATACTCGTATCAGCTTTCGATAACTACTCCAAAACAACTTTCCCACGTTGTATACTTTTCTATTTGTCTTTTTCACCAACACTAGCACACACACACTTAATCACTCACTCACTTATCCTCTTTTCGCCATTTTTGTTTTTTATGTGACACTGTTCGGTTCTTCCATTTAGTGGTCCCACCTTTATTATCATAATATTAGCGTATACACGCACACAACACTGTCCACCTGCCATTGTCATTACTTTAATCCTAACTAATATCTACAAATTAAATCAAACAAAAAAATCAGAAAACCACTACCTTTTTATATACTATAACAATAATGCTTTACACACATAAACCACTTTACCACCAAACTTTTATTTTTTTAAGTTTTAAAATTTACATATTTTTATCAGAAAGCGTTAAAACATATCAAAATTTAGAAAAGTTTTATAAAATTGATAAATATCATAAAGTTGAGTAAAATATCCTTATAATGCTAAAATTCTACAGAACTTACAAAAATAGCAGCAATCATAATCAATTTCTTATGGACGAAAAAAATGGAATCTTTGCACTTTTCTTCTATCCATCTGCAATTAGCTTTTGCCTCTGGTGCCAATCCCCTCATTTTCTTTTTCACAGTTTTCTTTGTCTTTGTGTCTTGTGCACCTATATGAGGCAGTTGATGTCTCTTCAATTTGAGCTTGTGTTACAGGGGCACCACTTTTTTAGACTTTTGTTTTATTATATACACATCTTTTACCCTCATCTTTTGCTTTATCATAAGTACAGAAATCCTTTGAATCACAATCATGTTGGCTAGCGTGGTGTTTGTTGCATTCTTTTTGTTTTTCTCCTGTTGCCTTCACACCCTCGCCCGGTTTTCTAGTTGCCAATTCATTTGCGAGTTTGTCTTTAGCGTGCGTGACTGCTAAGGTGACTCGCAGAAGAAGCTTTGTTAATGTTGGCACTCCAGTGATATCGCCGAGTCTTGTGTCTTGTGTCACTCCTAGGTCGCCGTTCTTTAGTTTGTGCTTTTCGACGTTTTCAATAAATTTCTCTATTCTTTTGCTTATCGGTTTGGCAAATAGCCTTAGCGTGTTTGTTTGTGGTGTTTGCTCTGCATTGGTTTTGGTGTCTGCTAGAATTGCCGTTACGGCTTGCTCGAGGTTTGCTGCTGCTGTGTTGTCGTCTGTTTTGTTGTCGTGTTGAGAAGTATCAAGCTTGTCGAGGGCGTCCATGGTCATGAAGGCATCCTTCCATATCTTGTGCTTCGGGTAGGTGGCCGATTTGAGTGTGGCTATGGGTGCGCCTGTCAGGCCGGCGGCGTTGACTTTAAGTAAGTTGCAGTTTTTGGTATTAGTCTGTTTGTCTGATCCTTTGGTGGTTGGTATTGGTTCTGTTCCTAGGCCTTTGTCGGTCAGTACTCCAGGTTTAAAATAGCCTCCTTGGTCTGCTTGCGGTCTAAGCTGCACGCAACATAGGCTATTTTGCCTTGCCTTTTTTCCGCTGGGTTCTCGCCGTTTCCGTTGCCTGTTTGCAGACATCCGTGAGAGGCGCCTTTGGTC
>NW_027123708.1:665-1002 GCF_001457755.1 Trypanosoma equiperdum | reverse complement strand
TAGTAACGCGAAAAGTTGCAGCCGTAGCGCGGCCTCGGAATTTTTTTTCTCAGGCTGTTTATGTCTGCCAGTCTGGCGCGGCCGTTGCCTTCGATTTTGTTGATGTCCTCACTTAGCCGGCAGTAACCGCTCCAAGCAGATTGGTCCAGCGCGTTGGTTGCTGCCGCTGCCGCTTGTTGTCCTGTTGTTTCTACAGCCGCTGCTGCTAGGAGCAGTGCTGTTAGTGACCGTAAATTCTCTGATATTTTTTTACGCAGGGAACGTTGCCAGCTGGTGTCGATTTTCCTTTCTGAAATTGTAAGTTTTTTTATTCGGCAGAATGAATTCCTGGAAATCT
>NW_027123708.1:0-574 GCF_001457755.1 Trypanosoma equiperdum | reverse complement strand
ACGTCAAAGTTTCGTATCTGGATTTTCAGCTTGATTTCCTCTGGAAAGTTAAACAAACTTGATTTCGTCGGCTCTTGTCCAGTACGTTTGCCGTTCTGCTGCAGCTATGAGTTCTTTACCAGTATATATCTGTTAATTACTCATACTAATGCTTGTACAGAGCTGCTGAACTAGGTTTTTTTGAAGAACGATGTTTCACCTGCTATTTTAAGTGCGGTTTGCCGTCTAGTCGTCATTTTTTTGGGTTCTTATGGCTGGGTCTAGTTGTCAAATTAGTCTTTCAGCCTCATGGTTGGGTTTCGTGTCGCCTTTTGCGTCGTGTTTTTCTACTTGATTTATTTCTAGTTTAGTAGATTAAATTCTTTTAAAACATCTGTTAGTCTCCAAATGAAATCTATATTATTCAGTAAGCTCCATTGATTTTGCTTATGTGTCGTTAAATTAAACTCAAAAATTGCTGAAATCTGTTAAGCTACGAAATATTTATTGTAAATGGCTTCTTTTCACTGCTTTCTGACTGCTACGGAGGATTCACAAGGGTCATTTTCCGTCATTTCATTTACACTCTAATAAA
>NW_027124020.1:5776-9667 GCF_001457755.1 Trypanosoma equiperdum | reverse complement strand
CACTGAAAACCCAAAGGTAATTCAATAATAAAAGCACTATTGCAACATAAAATATTGCAGAAAAAGTAAGCTAAAAAGTCCTTACTCTCACGAAAATATACAAAAGTAGTAGATAGAAACAACTATTTTTTCCTTCTAGAGTGGGCTTACATAAATGTGTGAAAAATGTGTCTAAATGGCATATGTAATAGATTAAGTATGAGATAAGTTACAAAAATGCGAATGCAACTGTCAAAAGGGCGACGGCGACGGCAAAGGTAAACATTTGTTAGCGGTATCTATCTAGAGACGGCCATCTGTACTCTGACTTTAGCAGAGACAAAAAATCCCATTGACAAAATTGTGACTATGGCAATGAGACTGTGCGACTTAATAGCCCACAACCAGATCCAAACTGTTAGAGCAACTTTTTCGTCAGCTACAACGATAGCAGATATCCATTAAACACCGCATATGCGCACATTGCAACTTTAACGCGTAGACTAACAGGAGCTATACAAAAATACATTCTAAAACTAAAATACAAATCTCACTCGGTCACTAAAGCAATCATATTTACGAGGAAATGTCTGTGAAAAGCAAAATATATAGTGACGAACTTGTCTTCAATGAAAATTAATGAATAAGATTTTGTCTGGCTGAAGGTGCAGAATAAAGGCAGCAGCTGACTAACAGGCACAAGTTGCGCATTTAAGAAAGAGAAAGAGATTACGTAGGGCTCAGTAGGAAATAAACTAGCTAAATAGCCCCTACATTTTGTCATGTTCTGTTACTGTAAGCAATAGTAACTTGCGTAACTCCGCCATCAACAGATATCAAAGTGTATGAAATAAAACAGGGCTGCTGCATACTAAGAGACAAGCAGCAAATGATATGCTCACTCCAAAGAAAGCGACGTAAGGGTATATATCGACAATAAACCGCATAGCTTCCCCACAAAGAGACGGTGAAGCGTCTATTTGCAATACGACAAATCCAAAATCCCAATTTCAAATATCCCTTTCTCTTCCGTAAGTGACTAGCAATCGAGTCTAAGACAGAACGGCTTAAGACCTAGAACTGCCGTACATGTCACGCTAACCAGCATCCTTAGGTGCTCTAACAACAACACTGCAGCTGCTGGCAGCAACAGACACCAAGGCAGAAAGTCAAAGCACCAAAGCGGCGGAAGCAGCAAACACGCCATGCAAGATGGCGCCGTTCATGGAAAAGCTGGCAACCAGCCTGCTGACCAAGCTGGCCGCCGAAACGAGCAAAGCCAAAGAACGGACAGATGAAGCGGCAACACTAGGAATTGCCACAGCAGCAGCTGAAAACGACAATAAGCGAATTGGATACAACATCTTGCGGGCGATCGCCCTGCAGGCACATGCGGACCAGATCAAAAGATTAATGGACCTTGAAGTAGTATACACACCCGCGGTGCGCCAGCTAGTCAATTTATCAACGCGCCTCAGAAGCGCAGCCATGTTACAGAAACGAAACGAAAAGTAAAAAGGGACAGTAACTCACGGCACCTCCTCGCCAGCCGGCATCGACAGCGCCAACGCGCACTGTAAGTACGACGGGTTGACAGAAGAAGCAGGGAACGCTGACTGCAAAGAGGAAACAGAGCTTACGGGCGACCTTGAGCCAGGCAAGATAACCCCGGATCACCTGGAAAAAATTCCATACCGAAATGAAGAATATCTGACAACCATAGCGCACACCATCACAGCGTACAGCAAGGGCACACCCAATTCCGCCACCACGGGCTGGCAGACATGGGTATGATCAGGGGCCCTGGAGCAGACAGAAGGCACGATAAGCAACGACAACGCGATCGGCTCACTGCTAATAAAAAGAAGCCGTGACGCCAACCGTAACAGCGGTAGAAATAACAGGGGCGAACAAAGAAAAAATTGTAAGGGCCCACAAGCAGGCACGACCACAGAAGCGCAGGCCAAAGCAGTATTTCTGTCAACAATTTGCAGTCTCGCGGCCGTACCGACTGCACCAATTGTCTCAGCACTAGAAACAACGACGACAGGCCTTAAAAGCGGATCACAGGCGACAACGATCGTTAAAGCAGCCATGCAAGGGGCAGCCCTGCTGTATAGCGACACAACTAACATTGACAAAGCGGCCCTGGAAAAGTTTATAATTTCAACTTTTGGCACGAGAGAAAAAGCAGTAGAAGATGACTTTATCGCACCCCTCAGCAAAGTCAAACTCAACTATATCGCCAACAACAAAGAGACAACTGAAACGCCAGCAGCCATCGCAAAGAGGAAGAACATTGCTGTAGCTTTAGCTTTTTTCTCAGGTAAAGCTTTAAAAACAGGCGCAATAAAGAATACAAAGCCCGATATAGGAAGCAAACCAACAGAAAAATGCAAGCCAGACACAAAAGAAAATGAGTGCAAAAAGGACGAAGACGGCGATTACAAAGCCGGAAAGTGCAAGCTTAAGGAGGGAGTAAAAGTGGAGGTCAATGATGGTGAAACTGCAAACACCACAGGAAGCAATTCTTTTGTTATTAACAAGGCCCCTCTTATGCTTGCATTTTTGCTTCTATAATTAAATTTTCTTTAAAAAAGGAATGTTTCTCAATTTTAAGAAATTTTATGAAATCTATTATTTTGAGTGAATTTGCTATTATTTGCCTAAATTTTATATATTTTAACACTTTTTTTATAAAAACTTTGTAAGACGTTGATAATTGTGAATATTTAAAAAAATGAAACATATGAAATATGTATAATAGTAGCCTGTGGATGTGAAGCAATGGGGAGAAAAGTAAAAAATGAGTACTACTATAATTTGACTTGTTTGGTATATTTTCTGGATATTTGGAATAATTTAGGTTTAAAATCAAAATTAAAATAGTGAAGATAGATAACGAGATTATTACGATAATAATAATGATAATAATAAGGGGAAGGTTATGTTGGTGTGTGTTTACTAATATTATGATAAGAGTAGTGGTACTGACTAAATAGGCAAAAAAAATGTTTTCACAGTGTTAATAATGATATGGAAGTAAGGGAGAGAAAGAGAGGTAACGGGGAATATTATTAAAGGAAAGGGCGAAATCAGAAAGACGGGAAAGTAAGAGAAGAAGATGGGATGTGCACAGTTTTTTACAAAAGTGTTACGATAGGCATCATACAGAGCACTATGAGAAAAAGAGAGAGTTCAGTGCACATTAAAAATGGCTTTACCGCAGCAAACACGAAGAAGCAGCACAAAGCATCTATGATCACTTTTGTCAGTATGCTATAAGAACTCTTAGTTAAGTGCATTATTTCCCTAAAAGCACTATGATGCTTACACAGTATTCTAATTAAAGTAAATTAACTAAAGAAAAGGCGCACAATTCGTGAAAAGATGAGTGTCTTACAAGAAGAAACTACTCCTAGGCAGAGGTGGCGACAAAACAAAATATCTTATGATTTCACCCAACCTTGCACAAATTGTCAAAAGCAGCATCAAATTTGGAAAGTGTAGTGCCGTTCTGAGATCATTATTTCTTCACTGTTTTCTGAGGCAATACAATAATAAAAGCGTTATTAGGCCACAGGATACTGTAGAAATATTAAACCTTAGTCGACGCTGTACTTAAGCGGATTGAAATATTTACTAGATAGGAGCGAGAACTTTGTTGGTTTATGAAATGAATCACATAATGGTACAAAAATACAACTTACATGGAAGCTTAACTATACTAAACAAAATATTAGATACAAAAGTGAGTTTGATTTTATCCTAGTAGAAGGAAATCAATAAAAAGCAGCGATTTACAAGTAGCATTTCATCCTGTTACACCTTTCTGCATCGTTAAGAGTGAAGAAAAGCAATAATTATAAAGAAATAAGGAGGCAAAGGCACCGTACAGATTGCGTTTGAAAA
>NW_027124020.1:3108-5766 GCF_001457755.1 Trypanosoma equiperdum | reverse complement strand
CTAAGAAGCGATGGTTGAGGCGAATTTATAGAGTATACTCGCAGCTGCATTTGCTTAGCATTCGCGATGAGTCGGCAATCAGCAGCAGCCTTATCACATAAAACAGACATCTTTACTGAAAATAGGTAATATATACAGTACAAATGGCAGCGGCACTTGTATATAGGAAAATAATGACTGGATCCTCTTGATTGAGCAAGAAAGTGTATTTTTCTGCAGTAGCTTATAGGCGAATATATGATATTTAAAAAAGAGAAAAATAGAAGAGCATAGAAAGGGGGAGAAAGAGTTTTTTTTTTTGAATTTCGGAAAGCCTTAGAGAGTGTATTATGGGAGGGAGTGACACTAATCGGAAAAATCACAAAATAATAACCATTGATTTAACTAAACAGTGGCCCGTTAATGGCCGCCAAACACAAGATTCATCACCACCGACAGGGTCGAACACAAACCTTAACAACCACTTTGAAGAAAAAAGCGAGCTAAGCACGTTAGCCCAAAACAATGCCACAAGGTTCTAGACTGGGGGCGGCGGTAATTTTTGTATAGCGTTTTCAACCACAAAAAACTGGTGGATGGAGCTGTAAAAACGCTAAAGCAAACTAAAGCCAAAGCGATCTGCGAGTTTTCGAAAGAAGCGAAAGCTCAGGCAATGCATATAAAAACGGCACTAAGCTCAGCAGAACAGGCCGTCGCAGCAGCCACCAAAACGAGACAGCAGCACACACTAGTTTTAATCGCGGAGCCTTCGTACGCCAAGGCAGCAAAAATCTTCTTCAATTTCGCAACCAGCAGGCTAACGGAAGCCCAACAGGCACTGAACAAACTGACGGCGGAAACAGCAGAATACGCCGTTAAAGCAAGCTATGCCGCTGGCAGGGTGGATGAATTGATGCTGATTCTAGATGAGGCGCAACGCGGATCGGAGAACACCAACTATTGCATAAGACACGACAGCAACGACGCAACAGCCGACAAAAGCCCGACAGCGGGGTGCATAGCAGCCTTTTCCCAGGCATGTACAAAGACCGCAGCTAACCTAAACATCAAGCTAACAGCTGCCTTCAAAAAAGACGCCAGCACAGAGCACGGCACAGCAAGCAAGTGCAAGCTAACAGAAACAGTCAGCACCGCCTTCGGGAGAGACAGAGGCAACTTCGACTTGCCAGGTGGAATGCTGGTTATAGCAAGCGCGGGCGACTTCGAAGGCGATTCGTTCAAGGCGTATGCCCTGAGCAAGCCTCCTGTCGACGGACTTAAAAAGGAACGGCCAGCTGACGAAGCGTTTCCTACAGTGGCGGCCGGACCGCCAACGACGAAAACAGGCATCTTAGCTATACTACAAAAGGGTTCTCAACCACCAGAGCTCGAAACAGCAGTAAAAAATTACTATGGCTGGGACGCTAATCACAACGACGACGCTGTACAAACAGAAATCACGAAAATATTTGGGTTATCCGAGGACGGAACAAAAAGCACTTATCTAGATGTACTGGAAAAACTAGGGTACAAACAAAAAAGCGACACCGCTGCCGACCCTATAAAACTCTTTGAAATGAACGAGGAAATGCTAGTTAACGCCACTAATGCAGCGACAGCGACAAACCTAAAGGCCAAAGCAGCGGCCAAACCTTGCACGGCTGCAAAAGCACCAAAAGACGCAGAAGAGCTTTGTAACGGCAAAAGTGGCGACGCCAATTCATGCAATGAAACAGCAGGATGCAATTATAATTCCACTGGAGAGGCAAACAAAAAATGTACCTTGAAAAAGGAAATGAAAGCACAACTAGAAAAAGCAAGCCAAGAAACAGGAGGGAAAGATGGAAAACTGCTTCCGATAGATGTACCAAACATACTAAAAAAGAAGATGGCGAAGCGGAAAACAAGAATGTAAAATCAGGTGGAAAAGCGGTTTGTGGATAGATTGACAGCAAATTCAAGGATTCCAGTTTTCTCGTAAATAAGAAAACCGCTCTCGTAACCGCTGCTTTTGTGAGCTTGGTAGAATTCTAGGGATTTAAAGAATTTTTTCTTTATTTTATGAAATTTTTAAAGGTTTTTTATTTTTCGAGGATTTGATATATTTTAAAACTTTTTGATTAAAATGCTCCAAATAGTAAAATGTATATGAGAGTTATCTATGGATGTAACGTGTGCAGTGATAGAACATTAAAAATGAGTGATATTCTAATCTGTTATTTTAACAGTAATAGAGTGTTTTAATTGTATTTACTAAGATTTTGAGGGGGTGCCTTTAAGTATCAAATGGATAGAAAAAATTAAAGCGTTGAAAAAAGTTGCCATGATGCGATGAGGGTAAGTGAATGAGTGGTTCAGTGATTACAACAGGGACAAGACACAAATAATGTTATTTAAGGAAAAAAGAAGGGAATATAGATAAAATATGCGCAGTTTGAAGTTCAAAAGTGGCGATAGCCTTCATCACAGACAAAGAGATGAGGAAAAGACAGGGACAAAGAACAGTGTAAAGGATAAATGAAGTCGCTGCGTAATCTGCTTAAGCAGTGACAGAAGGATAAAAATCTGGAATTAATATATGGAGTAAAACACACACTGCAACATCCATAAATGAAGTAAATAATACATAGGAGAAGGTTGTTCTCTAAAATATACTAAAAAATGTATAGATTTTTCTAG
>NW_027124020.1:2934-3098 GCF_001457755.1 Trypanosoma equiperdum | reverse complement strand
AAAGTGGCGATAGCTTTCATCATACACAAATATATGGGGAAGAGGCGGGGAGAACGAAAAGTGCGAAGGATAAATGAAGTCGCTTCCTATTCTGCGTAAGAAAAAACAGAAGAGTTAAAATCTGCAATGAATATATGGAGTAAAACACACAGTGCAACATCTAG
>NW_027124020.1:1554-2924 GCF_001457755.1 Trypanosoma equiperdum | reverse complement strand
TGTAAAAACAACAATAGAAGTGGTTCAGAAAGTCATGCTTATGTGAAGCACTTGGCGATAGCGAACGATCGGGGTAGTCATCAAGGGAGGGTGACAAATTTTATAGCATGTTAGAATTAATCATTGCAACTAAATACCTTCATTCCAATAAAAATGAATAGACACTGACTGTCAATGCAGCAACGGAACTGAATACATATATTGCGCGGCACTATGTGTGACTTAAGGGAACTTTTTAAACAAAACCATAGGTGCGTGGTCAAAAATAAGTTGCATACACTGAGAATGCACACATAATCACATGCATCATAAGTATCTCGAGGAATTACTCGTATATGTAAACACATAAGTGGCGCAACTGGCATCTTCTATTAAGCTTTTAATATTTTTCTTATAGCACTTTTAAACTTTAAATGCAGATTAGGAATATATTTTTGTATCTTGAAAACTTTTCTATTATCATTTTTATTACATTTAGTGTGTTTAAGCGAAATATCTTTTCAAGAAAGGAAAAAAGCAAAGATCACCGAATGAGCGCAAAAATCCAAGTGTGTATAGTTGTAGTTCAACCTCATGCAACTTAAGGATGGTGTAGAATATTATTAGATAAAAAACTAAGCAATGTTTAAATTATTACAATTGATATGGAAGGTTTGTATATTCATATCAAGAGACCTAGATATGATATGAAATATTTCGAGAAACAGAATGCGAGTGATAAGGATACTGTAACAACTGTTAACGAGTCTGATGTTATAGTATCAGAGGGTTATAAGTATGAGGATTATGTGGAATATTTTATAAAAAATAGTGCTGAGAAGGAAGAGAAATTTAGTGAATAGGATATTCAAAAAGAAAAGCAAATTTCTCCTATTCTACTCATGTCGACAGCTCAGGAGTGTTATGCACCACAGTTGGATTTGATTATGACTTCAGATCATCTGGACCATATAAAAAGATGTTATTGATTTTTCAAAGTCTTTCTTCTGGCAGAGAAACAGCTTATCTAACGCACTTAATTAAGTGGCCTATAACTCAAAAAGGACACACAACTTGAATGGTAGTTGTATAATTGTGCCAGTCTTGTTGCTTAAAAATGTGAATATGCATTTGTTTAATCATTAAAAGAAAGTGATGAATGGTGGTCGGACCATAGTATTTACACACCTTTACTAATTTGGAGTGTTACACGGGATAAAGCTGTTGGGCAGAGATTTTGTTGAGAAGAGAGGAATGGTTGGATTGGATTATGAAGAGCGATTTTTCTCTATTACGCTCAGTGATGAAGTTGGAGAGACGCCATTCATTAATTTTCCAGTTCAACAAGTTGCATGGGAGTGGAAAGCGAAAGTGATTGTGAAAAATATTAG
>NW_027124020.1:1204-1544 GCF_001457755.1 Trypanosoma equiperdum | reverse complement strand
AAAAGGTTGAAAGGAAGAGAATTTAATTCGAAAGATTTTGAAAGAATTAAAACTTATACGATAAATGGTAAAAATGGGTCGTTGAATATGAGAATATTTGTGGCAATGTGTTTAAAGAATTGGATTTGTTTAAAGCTAAGTAGCTGTAGCCATCAGCCATATGAAAAATTTAGACAACAAGCGGAAGCTCGTAGCGTGGCCAGAAGATTCCCCACAATAGGAAACAAAAACTAAACCTCAACCCGTTTTTTACAAGGTAATTTACAAAACAATGTTATTTTTTTAAATCCGACTCATAGTTGCGGCAATAATGACGACCAAGGGGACATCGGGTGCGGCG
>NW_027124020.1:0-1194 GCF_001457755.1 Trypanosoma equiperdum | reverse complement strand
TTATACGGCGGCACGAGCCTTGAGGAAAACAGGATATTCTAGCATTACCGTGGATTTCTACCTCGCTGACCTTCTCAACTACAATATGTCAGTTGCAACCGATGAGTGGCAGAATTTGTCCGGAAAATCAGGAAATCAAAAAGAATGGAATGTATGAAAGAAAAGCCAAAGGGCAAAACTCGGGAACATAAACTGGAAAAAGAAATGGGATTCTTGGGAAAAGCAAAAAGAAGCAACCAAAGATCCAGAGCAAGGTTGGAGAAAGGGACGGAGCATCCCAAAAGACGAGGCGACAAAAGGGTAGTTAAAGAGTTACGCCAACGATACGGCCTTGAAAGCGCTAAAAACCAAACAGGAGGCTGAAAGTCACCCTCAGGCTAACCAAAAAGACGCGCTAGCAGCACTAAAAGCGAAAATAGATGCGGCAATATGCGCCAGCCCACTGATCCCAGACGCAGCCTATGGTGAGTGCCAGCCAATAGCTGGAAACGTCGAGAAAATGAACACGTGCACTACGAAGAATGCAGGATCATCAGTGACCTTAGACATCCTTTGTCTGTGCGGCACGCAAACAGCCGATGAATGCACTGGAAGCAACCCAGGATCAGCCAAAACAAGCTCAAACAATTTCGCTGCGAACACAAATACTATTTTCATCGAGCAGTGCGGCGAAGATTTACCAACAGGCACAGCATTGGAAGCACTCAAGGAAACAATGGCAGCAGTACAAGCGAAGCTACGACACACACCCGCAGCGACAGCTGCGAAAAAAATCATGCTTGGTGCGACACCGCAAACCAGCGCATGCACAGCCACGAACGCGGCGTGCATCGACTACTCCGCCTAATTTACCAACAAGCAGAGCAGCCAGCTGGCGATCCCATGGGCTGACAATCTGTATAGCGCCATAGAAATCGCCCAACTAATTGCCACCAGCAGCCGAGCGAAAATAGAAGCAATGCACAAAATAAAAGCATATGCCATTGATATGAAGAGGGAATTCAAACGGAAGCTCCCAATTCAAAATACGCTTTACCAGCTGCAGGAACAGGTGATGAAAAAGCAAACAGAAACGGCAACGAAGAGACAGAAACATCGGCCCGCCAGTGCAATAAGACAAACAAAGACACAGAGGGCAAACCACCCTGCAAATGGGACAAGGAAGAAAAGGATGAGAAAAAAAGGTGCACATTG
>NW_027123709.1:24810-27105 GCF_001457755.1 Trypanosoma equiperdum | reverse complement strand
TTTTTTTTTGTAGATTTGCATTTTCCCTTTTCCCCATAATTACATTTACTTCGGCGGCAACAGCGGGAAAAAAGAAGACAAAAACCAAACAAAAACAAATGGAAAAAAAACCAATAAATAAATAAAGGAGATAAGTAAGTGATAATATGTCATGAGATGAATATATGTTTGGTAGAAAAGGAGGGGACAAAAAACAACAACAACAAAAAAAAAGAAAAAAAATCATCAACAACAATAACATCAACACAAAACCCGTGCAAATAAACAATAACACCAACAAAAGAAACACGACGCTCAAAACCAAAGAAAAAGTACACACGAAACAACAAACAGACAAAAAAAAAACAGAAAAGGAGGTGAGAAAAAGGGCAGAGGAAGTTTATATTATTATTATTATTTAAAAGGTCGGCCCCGCTTTTGCTTTATATATATATATAAATATATTATTTAATTTATTTTGTTTTGTGCATGTGAGTTCCATGAGGCACACTTACCCGCTGGCCCTTCCTTCACTCCCCTTTGATATTCATTCCTCATTCATTCATTTAATTATTTTTTCTTGTTTTTTTTTTAAAAAAATTTCCCCCTCTACACTGATTTAAAATAAATATATAATATATGTACATATATTATTTCATACACTCCGCATAGCTGTCCATCCTCATTTCATTTTTTTTTTCTCGTTCCGTCATTCTCTCCGATATCCACACGGCTACAAAAAAAAAAGAAAAGAAAAGAAGAAAAAGGAAAACAAAAACAAAAGCACACACACACATCAAAAATAAGGGGGGGGGAAGCGTAAAAAAAAAAAGACTGAAGGAATAATTAAAAAGAAAAAAAAATTAAACATAATAATAAAGAAGAAAAGAAACAAACAACAAGCGACAAGGAAAAACAAAAAAAAACAACAAAGAAGTTGGTAATTGACTAGAGCCGAAAATAGCAGAGGTGGTGGGATTAAAAGAAAAAACAAACACAGAACAAAAAGAAAAAGAAGGAAAGGAAAAATCAAAAAGACTTCTTTTTTTGTTTTTTCTTTTTTTTCCCTCTCCTCCTCCTCCTCCTCCTCTCCTCCTCTCGCAGAAACATATATATATATATATTTTCTTTCTTTCTTTCCTCCTTTCTTTTTCCCTTACCTTCTTTTTATTCACTTCACCTTTTCCCTCATTCCCGCCATCAGCTATGACCCTTTACCGCTTGTGTCATTATTGGAGAAGCCGGAAAGGCGGCATTTTTGCTTCCCGTGAAGTTACTGAAGGCATGACCGCCACCACCACCGCTGCCAGGTATTGTTGTGCTGTTGGGGGTCCCTGCTGACGAGGAATCTTCACAGAGCCCATAAAGCACGCCATTGTTTGCTACAGGTATATTGGAGTTAAAACAGTCACGCAGCAATTTAAAATAACAATGGCCCGTCAGCAACGAGTCGCTGCCCGCCTGATGAGCCATGCCGAAACGCCGCACGCGGAGGCTATCGGCAAGGTGATCTAATCCCAATGAGTGCGTTAACTCGGTGGAACGCAAGAGATATTTGATATCATACACGCACGGGAAAAGGGCATGGAAGGTTTGTAGGAAATCCTCTTCCTTTTCTGGTAGGTCTTTTCCACCCACTACTTTGATCAGGTATCCAAAGTCGTAACCGGCGTGGAAGGCCAACCAGCGAATGTCGGGATTTAACACGAGTCCGCTGGAGATGAGCAGCTCTGCGAAGTGCGTCACCTCCACGCCATACTCGGAGAAGTAATCGAAGTTAATGCCACCATGACACAACAACTGAATACTATCCTGCGCGTACACATCCTCTGTGAGGCAGAAGCGGAAGTTGAACTGCCACGTGCAGCAGTTCTCGGGAACCTCGCCCTTCTCATTGAGAAGTGTAATGCCTAGCTGAATCATCTTCAGTAAATTCACATTGCACCGCAGCGTTTGGTAATAGAACTCGTGCGTGGATTTGAAGTTACCGACAGGTTTCGCTACTACACCGGGAAACTCAGTATCCATGGCCACAAATGGGTAGTCTTTGATAAGCGAACGGATTATACCAAACTCCTGCTCTAAGTTATCCTCCCACACATCGCGAATCATTGGTGATTTACTAAGTGATGGAATGAGGGAAACATTTCCCGCCTTAAGAGCAGCCGATGGAAAACGTTGATGGGGTTGAGGTTGCGGTTGCGGTTGCTGCTGTGCGTAGGCTCCATAATGTGTCCCGCCACCATACTGCATCATTTTCCCGTTTCCCGTTTCCACTTTCCCTCCTTTTTACCTTATAAGTTATTTGTAGTGGTA
>NW_027123709.1:24231-24782 GCF_001457755.1 Trypanosoma equiperdum | reverse complement strand
ATAGATTTATTTATTTATTTTTTTTCGTTTTGTTATTATTTAAAATGAAACAAACAAAAAAACAAACAACAACAAAAAAATTCGTTCCTTTTCTTTTTGTTTCGTTACTACCTTCTGCAACTTTTCCTTCACCACGGAAGGTGGATTTAGTGTGTTTGGACGCTTAAACTCCTTTCAGTGACTGCGGAACAAATAAGCAAAAACAAAAACAATACCAATAAAAATAGAAGAAGATTGAAGTGAAGGAGAAAAAGACAAACAAATAAGAGAAGCACAGTGTGCCATAAGAAGATGGAATAATAACAGATAAGATATTAAATGGAGGTGTCGCCCGTACGAAAGTGAGAGAAAATTTACGTCAAATGAACCGCACGAACCAAAGATGTCGCGCCACACGAGTGCACAACCAAGAGAAGCGCCGAAAAGTTTGTACGCATACACCGCTGTGCATGACCGTATAGATGTGTAACACACGCCTAAAAAAATTGCTTCAGAGTTTACCCTCATTCCTCATAAGGGAACATGCACATGCACATAAATGTATACAAATG
>NW_027123709.1:23846-24221 GCF_001457755.1 Trypanosoma equiperdum | reverse complement strand
TGCTTCAGAGTTTACCCTCATTCCTCATAAGGAAACATGCACATGCACATAAATGTATATAAAAATATATATATAAATGTATATATGTGTGATTGTGACGACATTGAGGGGAAGAGAAAGGAGCCGTGCAGATGCATCAAGTTAGCGAATCGGGTAGCTCAATGCAACAGAGGGAAAATAACATTTACTACATCGAACATCACCAACCTCGCAACATGCAGCGCCTCCGCTCTTCCAAACCCATAGACCAACTGCATCCTCCCACGCCTTCCTTCTCTCTCTTTTTTTTTTTCATTATGCCGTGTTTGAGCTGCTGCCACTTGGGTGTGAAGAGGCCAAATCATGCGGCAGCATCACCGCAAAATAATACAACAG
>NW_027123709.1:9230-23834 GCF_001457755.1 Trypanosoma equiperdum | reverse complement strand
TTTTTTTTTTTTTGCACATACACTCAGAATGTGCCATCTGGATTGACCCATGCCATTTCCGCTCGCTCCAATCTTTTGGCCTCCTGCAACTCCTCCATAATATTCAGCTGCGCCAGCTCACGCACGCCGACTGGAGTGTCACTTCGCATTAATTCCCACAGTTCCTTTTCTTTCCTTTGTATTGTCGCCGTGTGCATCGAGTCATGCGGGAGCGTCAGCGTTTTTGCTAACACATTTTCTTTATTTTTCACTCCTTTATTTCCATTTTTCCAATGCTTATGATATGCATCCCTGCGACTTGCCTGGTCCAATGCATTCACATCAAGTAGTAGTGAGCGGACAGACGCCTGCACAACGGCCCACCGGTCCTTCTCAATTATTTCTGAAGAATTCGATGGCGGAGATTCGGGCACGGGCGCGGGCACGTCGGCGCAAACACTTCCGTCACCATCACCACCACAAACATCAGCGGAGTGATGGTTTCGTGCGGCGCGAGCAAACGCCATGAGCAACTCACTTGGATCATCCTCCCGTACTAGTGAGGAGACAAGTGTTGCAGCTACGGCAAAACTGTCATCGTGCCTTGCCCGTTGCGCAACACACTGCAAAACCAATTCCTGTTCTTCTTCACTAAATGTCGTGTGTGGCAGATCACGAAACTCAGGAAGCAGCTCATTTTTCCTTGCGCGAAGTAACACATACAATAAATGCCCTACAGTCCCATCTTGTGCCAGGAAGTGTGTCAGTGCCTTTACAGTTTTGGGTCCACACCGCATTCCCTTTTCCCTTGCAAACACCTCAACCGCAAGTACGACAGTTCGCTCTGCCAACGTTACGCCCAACGCGGCAGCTGCGCGGATCACCTCCCACTTCCGCACGTGACTCAGCGTCAAAGCGTAGTAAACAAACATTCCATGTGCGGCTACTGCGTCACTCCTGTAGGCGGTGTGCAACCGATTACCTAAGCGCCGCTGAAGCAACAAACCCTTCGCTGAGTGCGGCACCGAGCCGTCTTCCACTTCAATGGGATTCAATGAGGGATGTTGCATCAGGGAGAACACCGTCACATCGAATGGTGCACTACAATCGGCCATGTATTTGGCGTATGTTAGGGCCTCATCAACTCTACCGCTAGCTGTACAGCAGTAAACCCATGCTGAGAGCACCTCCGGCGTCGTTTGTTGTTGTTGCTCCATGCGGCCGAAAAGCATTTGACATGTTGTGAAGTAGTCCGCATCCAAAGTGCAATGGTAGGCGGCCATGCAGAGCAACGTACGAAGCAATACCGAAGGCAGTGCAAACTGCTCCTCCGGTGGATTCTGCAGCGAAGCAAACGTACAACTCTTCATGAAATCCTCATAAATAACATGTGGAAGGGGCGCATCGCGCGCCCTCAGTACGGTGGGAAAGAGGAGGAATAAACTGTGCTCTGTGATGTATCTGAGAGCATCGTGGTAAGGAAGGTGCCCTATTATTGTTTCCAATGCCTCGTGGGTCGGAGCCCGCCACAATTCCTCCTTTTTGGGTAAATAAGTACTGTTTCGAACGAGAGGTTTGAGCGCCGGCAGATTCAGAAGCCATTTCTTGTTGAAAGTTCCACAGCGCTCGGCGTCAAATCGAGGGGAATGTGGGAGATAATATGGTGGGTCAGGTAACTGTGTTCCATTAGCACTAAATGCACCGGCGCTATCACTATTGCTTGCGGAACTAATGCGGCAGCCTCTCACGGTGCTGTGAGGGCGGCGGAGGCGGCGTATTAACATTGAGGACCAACCAAATATCCTCCTCTAACAACAAAGATTAAGCGAGAGAATAAGAAAAACAGGATGCAGCAAAAAAAAAAAAAAGGATGAAAAGACGCATTTGGGAAGGGCATGCAGAGCGAAATCATGCGGCACCACGGGGACCGGAAGCATATGTGTAGAATCAGCAGCGGCTGCCGGCACCTTGGCCGGTGTGCGCGTCCACAGCTTCTGTTCATTCTTTTCTTTTTTTTGTATGTTACAAGCGTATGTACATCCCACGGTGGGCACGCGTATATATATGCACCCAAGTATGAAGAGACAAACAAATGTATGTGCTTGCCCTCAAACTCCAACACCTTTTTTTTCTCGCCCTCTATCCCAACGTTTCAACTTTCTTTCCCTCTCACTGTTATTGTTCAATTAGCCGCAGAAAAAAGCTCTCCGTCATAATCTAAAATTAAGCGAAGATGAATGAATAACAACAATAGCCACGAGAGAAAATAAGCTGTACATGCGACAAATTATATGTTTAATGCCATGCTTACTCATCTAAATTTCCGCCTTCCTCTCTTGTTCCTTGCACCTTTCTCTCTTTTTCCTTCTTTACTTTTTTTTTTTCAATTCTAATGATTAGTGTACATCCTGAACATCTCATATTCTATCACTTATGGGTGTATAGGCCGACCGCTCACCTTTCCAATAACCTTATATATCCATTGCATTTCTTCCGTGTCAATAATCAGCGTTCCCTCAGGCTGCGGCAGCCTTGCTGTGGGGGAAAATAGAACCTGCATTGTTGTTGCCGCATTTGCGTTTCGCTGCCCAATAATAAAAGGAGGAAGTACACCCTGCGGCACCCCCACTGAGAAATCACGTGAGCTGTCAGGGGTAAAGTAGGCTGTAAAAGGAGAGGAATGCGGGTAGATGTTGTAAATATCAAATGTGATGGTGGAAACAGCGCGGAGGGTGGATTTGACGACCAGCGTATCATCAACATCAGCGCGGGAGGCTTCCAGAACAATAGAATAGCGCCAGACCGATTCCTTTTCGGCGCGAACTACGAGATCCGCCATTGCAACAAAAGGGCGGAGAGGGACAAATCGTATATCCAACTTGAGCATCCCTTCAACCTCCACAGTAGGGTGCACTTTGAAGAAGAGACTGTTGCGAACCGCGCTGGCATACTGCTGCCCTCGTTCAAGATCCAGTGTTATGGTCACATTGCTCAAGTTGGCTGCCGTCATCCCTGGGGCGACCAACTCAACTGTTTCCTCCACTTTCTTCCGCGCTACACAACGGAACCGCAGCGGTTGATCGTGGCTGCGCCACTCCGCCAAACCCTTCAATGGGAAAACCCACGTCATGTCCTGCACTTCTTCCGACAAAAACTTCGGCTTCACCAAAACAGTGGCATTGTGCCGTCCTACAGTCTTGGGTTCGTACATCACCACTATAGAGGCTTCAGTCGCTGGTGCTATTGGCGTACCGGGAAGCGACTGTGCGGCAGCGGAATAGTAATTCATCTCTTCGCACTTGACCTCGACGTCCGGCATCATCGGAACGCTAAACGGGTTCTTGAACTTGAGCACAACGGAAACTCTTCCCAAAGCTTCGCAAACGCATTCCACCGGCGCAAACTCCGCAGGAGCGTGGCCTACACCCCGGCAGTGATAACACCACTCTGCTGAGTCGAGGTTGAGAAGTTTGATCATGGCCTCCTGGGGCCTTCCTATAGCTGTCGGTTTGTACACAATATCGATAGTTAACTCCGAGTATGGAGGAACCCTCGGGTTACTAGGCACAACCGAGAAGTTGTCGTGGTTGGTGTTGGTGACGCACAGCGGCAGCTCGTTCGGGGTATTGTTCGGGATTCGTACCTGCACCGTCTGCGGCACGCCGATTTCGCTTGAGAATGCCACTTCCTCCGGCGCAGCATCCTCAACCACAATGTCCAATTCGTACCAAAACTCCCCCACCTCTTTGTTGAAGAACGTCAGCCTCCCCGGGAACTTGCCAGTACGTGAGGGAAGGAACAACAGGGAATACACAGATGGTTCACTCGGCTCCACCAAAATGGAGTTTTCTCCGAAGAGCCCTACGCCGTAACGCCCTACAGTGAAATCAATGGTTTTGTCCATGGGGTTTTGGATGCTCACGTAGGCTGTTACGGGCGTACGCGTGTCCGTGCAAATGTTGAGCGTACCTTCCTTTTCAGGAGCGCTCACAATTATGGTGATACCATACCACGCGAAGTGACCATTTGGAGCCCGGCACACAACCGTTCCGTTGAATGTTCCACCCATAAGAGGGTGAAGTATCAAGTCGTACTTTGCATTTGTGCCCCTCCGCACAAGCACTGTCGGCTTTCCTGTAGCGAATGGCAAGTCTGTTTCCACCGTATAGTTCCCATCCATGTTGTTGATATCGGGAATCGTCAGCGTCTCTATTCGTTTCTCGCGTGCCCTACACTCCACAGTAATTACATCCTCACAGAGCGGTTCCACGGATTCTCCATACAGCATGAAGGTTCGGCGCTCACCCGTCTCCCGATTATGGAGTGTGAGGGTTCCCGTGTCCGATGAAACCCATGCAGGGTTGTATCGAAGAAGGTACTCACGGCTTTTGCCGCGTGGAATGCGGACCTCCTTCTGTCCACTGAAGCAGTCACCCTCGATAGTGGCTGTAATCAACCAACTTTCCTTCGTGTTGTTGACGATGGGCACGCGTTGCACAATAGATTGCCGCGCTGGGCATGAGAAACGCAAAATACTCTTCTCACCTACAGGAATACCCTTACCATGAAGAAGAATAGTCCGTACGTCATACTTCGATGCGAGAATAATATACCCATTGTAGTCACCAACGACTTTCGGGCAGAAGCTGAACTGCAGTTCCAGCATTTGGTCGCCGCGGGTGAAGAAAATACTTTCGGGACCTATGAAGAAGGGACTGGGTCCAACAAAAGACTCGTTCACGAATGTGACACTGTAGGGAATATTGGTGAGCTCCGGCATTGATGGCCCCTTAACAACTCGCGAGCTTGGAAACCGGTTGCAATCCTCCACTGTGTTCATCATACGCTCGAACTGTTGATTGTGCAATTTCAGCATGACTGTGTTGTTACACGCTTCACCCACCTCCGCTCGCGTAACAAACTTTTCTATTGGTTTCGGTGGTATACACGTGCCAATGAGCACGATAGAGAACTCACCCAGCTGAACATCGTGGAAGGTTACCTGTGCTTCGTACTGACCACGGGCGCACGGAGCAAACTGCACGCTCACTTTAGTAGGCTCCCCCACGTTGAATGACACAACACCGGCCGATATGTAAAAGGCACCCTGTTGCAGTTTGCCAAACTCTCCTTCAGAATATCCTCCATCGTTTTTGTATTCCTGTGACAGTCGTAAAGTTGCCACATAGTTCTGTGCGAATGGGTTTTCAACGCATATTTCTTGATGCACCACTGTATAGAGTGGCGCCTGCAGGTGGACTGTACGCAGAGGCTCCTCACTTGGCAGGGCGACGAGATGAAATACTAACGGCATCCGTTCCTTCACCAGGTTCTGGGCACTGTCAACAAGTACGCATTCCCCTTCCAGTCGTCGGTTAAAGCGAAGAGTCACCTCCAGCTGTAATTGGAAGGTCCCCCCTGGGTCCACGGTGAACTCCCTCGGAACCGCACGGAAAGAACAGTTGCTCATTTCCACGGTGTATACACGGACCGTGTTTGAAGTGTTCTTCACTTCAATAGTGTGAGTGGCAGGTGAAAGGAGTTTCCCCTTCAACACGATTGTTCCCGTGGGAATGAAGCGCGGAAGGTAGTGAAAGAGTGTTGAGAGCAGCAACAACCAATCCAGCGGGCCATACTGCAGTATCTGCTCAACGCTGCTAAAGGATGACGGGAACCCCACGTACACCAGTGCATTGGTTAGCAGACTGATATTGTTCTCTAGGTCACTTTGTGTCACGGTCTCTGGAACAAACCTATCAGCTGACACGTACGCCGCTGCAGAGGGTACAAAGACAAATATACACGCGGCTACCGCGACACAATCCCTCAGGTCTTCAAACCGCCGGATAGGAGCCCGGGTGTCCTTTAGCATACCCTTTTTGATGCACTGACGTAGGTTGTACGTTGCCCAGTAAAGTAAGATGTTTTCCATACCGCTAAATACGTTGCTACCGTAAATAGCCGTGGACAAAGACCCCGCCTGCAACTCCTCTACTGGCATATACTTACCAAGCGAGGGGTATTGAGCCAGCATGCTGTCTATCCGCAGTTTGGCAAAGTAAACAACCCGAATGAATTGCAGCACGACCACCGTCCAGCAGTGTGTAGACCGCTCCGTGAAGTTCGCTAAGGGAATAGCCTCCGCATTTACCTCTTTTTGGTGGCGACAATATGCCTCATATGTCATCAGGTAGATTATCTGTACTTCACTTAGGCACCCACCGTTAAGCTTGAGGAGCGACATTAACGACTCGAGTGTAACAAGTGTTCTGCTAGTCGTGCTTTCGGATGAATCTGGAGCCCGAGATTGCTTCTTTACGCCCATTCGACGCGCTGCATCCAGAAGTAGTCGTCCATCGGATAGCTGTAACGCAGTGACGAGGTTCGCGACGGGCTCAAGGAACACGTTATAATTCAGCCACAACCGCAGACTTTCCTCACAACGAACGTAAAATTCAGGTGCGATGGGCTCCAGGTACCGTGGTGGAATGGGCTTCACTGAATTAGACCTCACATACTGTGTCTCCCCGCCAACTTTGCGCACCTTGTGGCCGCCGCCGTCAGCAGCAAGCTGCCAGCTGTCTATCTCTCGGTAAATTAACGGCTCCTTCCACTCTTCATCACCACGAGATGATGCAATCTTTGAAATATTGGCATTCTGAATAACGTATGGGGCATTGGTGAGGAAAGAGTTTATGGCGGCTCCCCTGAAGGGCAGGGTCAACGTCTCCCCCTTGTTTGACGAGAACTTGATGGACGACACGGCAGAAACCGGCCACTGACTACAGAACTCAATCTCTACGGGGATGCGTCCCATCAGCCCGGTGGAAGTACCGTTGGGGAACGTGATGGTGAGCGGCCCGGAGTCTATTGTGTGGTACGACAAATTGATGTGATCGAAACCATCATTCGTAATGATAATACGCCTCCGAACGGTTATGTTCAGGGGGATGGGCGGAAAAGCAAGCTCCTCCACGTCGCACAGGAGACGGGGCAACGCTGCAAAACCACTCATTGATAAATCTGCACAATGCCGAAGTAAATCACCATCCACATAAATACCGTAGAGCTCGCGCCAGTTACCCACACCATCGGGTACGAAAGTTACGCTCACCTGCTCGCTCGCATGCGGTGCCAGCACGCCACCACTGATACTCATGACAAATGAGCTAACTCTGCTGCTGGCGGGGCTCAGTGGGGTTCGGCCCTCCGCTGTGGGAGAGTCTTCATTGTTCCGTATCGGTTGCAGCCTCCAGTGGACACTCACACTCGACGTGTTCTTAATTGTCACTGTTGCAGGAACGGAGGGACTGTCCACCACAGTACAAGGGAATTTCAAAAAGCGGGGGGTGACGGCCACCCTTGATTGCAACGCCTGCGCAATGATCACCAACGGCACCAGTGGGTTTTTAATATCTGTGCCCACATGCCTCCACGACACAAAGAAACGCCCACCATCCTCTGCGGTTGATACGGGCCGGTAGACGAACAAAACACCTAATTCGCTGCAAGGTGGAATGATTATAGAGGCCATGCCGGGCTCTCGCTCACCTGGCCCGCACCACTGCAACATTGTCGGGGGATCTGTTGAATTGTTGTTTGTAACGGTGGCGTCGTGGATTGCCGCACTGTCCACATCGGCAGCGCACTCAACTGCAAACTCCATATGTTGTCGCAAGTCAACGAGGATAACACCGTCAACATCGCTTGTGTTTTTGAAACGTACCGGGAGGGCCTTTTCAGTGCCGATGTACACCATACCAAAGTCGAGGATGGCCTCTGTATTTTGCCGGTGTGGCGTAATGACTTCTAAAAGTGCGGCACAAACATCCACAGAAACTGTCAACTTCAGTGGCTTCTTTATTCCACGCACGCAGCAGTTCATCACGGTACGTAGGGCCTCAGGTTTTTCATGATACACCAAGAGCGAGATTTCCTCTGACTCGCGGGGCCCAACACGGCCACTCTCCGGGGAGACAGTCAACCAGCTTGGTACACCGTCAAAGGTAAAGAAGGCGACGTTCTTCCCTTTATTGTGTAGTGTGATGCTCGCACGTGTTCCCCTCCCCGCAGGGACTTTTTGCAGCTCAATGAGGGCCTCTGTTGCGGAATGATGCTTGTTCCAATCTTTCTTCCCCTGTGGGGAGACCACTGGTGTACCACCGGCAGTTGTGCATTTTCCCCATGCACAAGAAGTGACTGGGACGGCACCTGTGATGTTAAGTGTCTTCACTCCGTCGGAACGCTCCACCTGCAGCCTCGCGCACGCGCTGGCGGTGATAATGCCGTATGGAGGACTGAAAGACACATAAGCCGTTACTTTGCTCATTGGTGGAATCGTGCCGCTCATAGGTTCGATGGCAAATGGACCGCTACCACTACCTTTCCCGCTGCCGGTGCCCGCATTATTCAACTGCAGGGCCCACGAGTACACAGCTTCGCTGTTACCATTATTGGAAAGTACGACTGTAGAGCGGGCCACAGGCTCCTCGCTAAAGTTTGAGAAGTGGAGAACCATCTCCTCGCGCGAAAGCGAAACCTCAACAGGAACAGAATCAGCTTGCATTGTAAAGCGGAGCAGGTGCCTACCATTGATCGTTATTTGCATCACCTGCTGAAGTACCTGAACCACTTGACTACGGAACGTTACATCAAAAACTGCAGAGCGACCGGGGGGGATCACTTGTGCCTGCGGTGAGAATGACAAATGCTCTTCATCGGTTGGCATCGTGGCTAGCACCGCGGCGCTGGTGGCGTTGTACAAAAAGAACGGTTTTGTGGCGGTGGAGCCGACCGTTACTCGATGGAATTCCAGGACCTTGACTGGTGCAACAATGCGCAACAGTTCCATGGGCTGAAGCTCCCGCTTGCAGTCGCGACGCTCTGCCGCGTTGCTTGGCGCTTCCTTATAAACTTTCCGTATAAGTGTCTTCACGTCTAGCGTTACAAGTGGGAGATGATCCCCTGCACCCAGTCCACCCATCTCGCCCGCCGAACGCGACCTTCCAATAGGAGCCACGAGTTCTGGCTCTATCGGGCGCAATCCCTCAGCAGGAACCATGCCAAGGTCCACATCGTCCAGATTGGCGTACGTTTCAGGCGGCGCAGCGGCGACATACGGTTCCGCTACAGGCTCAATGGCCTTCATGGTACGTTCAAAGTCCTGAGGAAGTTTGTCAATGCCACCGATACGCTTTTGCTGCGGTACAATTTTGGTTGCGACACCCACCACCGTCAGCGGAGTGGTCTCCGTGTTGTTGAATACCACGTTGAAGCGCTCACTAAAGTTGCCAAGACGCCGTGGATGGAACGTCAACCGAACAGGGACGCTCTTCGCAGCACTCACGTTGCCCTCGTCAGGAGAAATATGAAAGTGAGCAATCCGAGGGAATTTAAAGTACAGCGGAGCGTCCTTGTGACCATTGTGAACTTGCAACACGAAGTCCCGGTAGTCATTCATTGCACATTCTCCGAAGTCGACAACGGTTTGCGATAGCCATGCCACAGTTGTCGTGGACGTTCCAGTAGCGCGCAATGTGTGAGTGTGTTCCGTTTCCACGAATAGTAGTGAGTACAACCACTCAAATGTTTCATTTACAGCAGTTTGTTGGTCTCGACGACACGTCCAACCCGTTGCTTTCTCCTTTGACCTCATTGGGGCAAATATGGCGGTTACGTGTTTCTTTTCCCGCGGCCCCAGTCTTCCTTGTTGCGGGACGAAGCTAAACGGCGGGATATCCTCCGTGTTCCCATCGCTCAATAGCTGGAAAGCAAAGCTCACAGACTGCCTACTATCATTTCTCACAATAAGTTCCATCGTTCGCTTTGCACCGACATATGTCTTGGGGAACATCAGTGAGTGCAACTCTTCGCCTGTGTTCGCATTCAGTAATGTTCCCCTACAGTCTATAACCTCCACTGTTACCGTTACCGTACGGGTCTTAGCCTCACCGTCGACAGTTACAGTGAGAGGAAACTTGTGGCGGCCGACTAACGGGCTCAGTAACTCAACCATTACATTTCCTTCGCTGAAGGGCCCAACATCGCAGTTCGCCGTCCGGACCCGGAGGGCAGAAGCTGCAGACTCACCTTCAGGAACAATATGTACACGCACCACACGGCGACCGGGGTTGCGAATGGCCAGTGATTGAACTATTCCGCGTGTGTTACGCTCCACAGTACCGAAGTCCAATGTAAGGGGAAACTCCACATCGGGGAAACACTTCGCGACAAGTGGAATTGTGATGGATTCTTTATCAGTAAACACAACAAAGCTATCTTCATAATCCTGTGATGTATGCGTAAAGAACTCAGCCTCGATCACATGTGTGAGCCCGGGTGCAAGCCGTACAGAGTCGGTTTTAATACGAAATACGGTTTGATTGTTTGGATGGGTGAAGCGAAGTGCACATATTTCGCGCGACAGATTCCGCACTGTGAAGGGAATGACATATACAGTATCCACGTCGAAATTCGCATAGTATCCCTGAGTTGGATGAACATGAATAGATCCTTCTGATGAATTGGAAGTGAGAGTCTGTACGGTATGGCTAATTTGTTTGCGCGGAGTAACCCCATTGGACTTTTTTGTGTCACTAACCGGCTCTTCCGTTGCCATGATGTTTCAAAATAAGATTTTCCACGCACTGACTAATTTTCCCTCTCCTTTTTTTTCTTCAAAAAAAAAATAAATAAAAAATTTTTCCTTA
The DNA here is from genome assembly GCF_001457755.1 of Trypanosoma equiperdum. Classification (NCBI taxonomy): domain Eukaryota; phylum Euglenozoa; class Kinetoplastea; order Trypanosomatida; family Trypanosomatidae; genus Trypanosoma; species Trypanosoma equiperdum. Next base: position 13,146 of record NW_027123709.1, on the reverse strand, counting down.
GAGCACCTTCTGTTTTTTGAGCTTTTTTCTTTTTTTTGCCACACCCCAGAGACAAACAAACCCGAATATATTTCCTCTTTGTTACCCTTTGGTGACTTGTGTTCGCTTTTCACTCTACAAATATACACTTCTTTTTTTTTTTGTGTGTGTGGATTCCTTCTTATATATTGTCAGTGTTATTTTAATTCTCCTTTCCCTTCAAGTGGGCGTGCAGGACCTCTCCCGTTAGTGAAGTCCTCCTCACCACCACTTGAAAGCACAGATAACAACCGTAATTGGAGGAGGATAAAGAGGGAGGAAAAATAAAAAAAAAACAAAAGGAAAAAGAATTATTTTGAAGCCATATAAGGGTGAACTCCAACCGGATTTGATCCAGCTTCACAGAAGTTATGAAAATCTTAAAGGAAAAACAACAACAACAACAACAACATTAAAGGACCGGAATTGGGGTTGCGATGACAACGCCAGTAACCAAGCAAAGGTTACCGCACAAAGAAGAGAGAAGGGAAGAGGAAGGTGGCGTGTGTGCGAGCAAGAAAACTTCTCTCTTATTGTCCTCTTGTCCTCTTTCTTTTTAGTTGTTAATTTTTAGTCTTATCATTATTGTTACTCGGAACGCCTGTTACTTTTCTCTCCCATTCTCGCACAAATGGGAGATGTCCAAACACATCGTCACACCTTACCGCTATTACCTATTCGCTTAAGTTTTGTCCCTCTTCAACATGCAAGAAGGAAAAGAAAGGGTCAGAGCTATAATTCTCGCTCAAAACACATTCCTTAATGTAGCACCTTTCTTTTTTTTTTTTTTGCAAGGGTCTCAACATAAATGTTTCTCCATTCATTTGCAGCTCACTTGCACTCTTTTCCCCTACTTCTTTCCTTCCTTCCTTCTTTCCTGTACTCACTGCTCAAAGCTGCTCCTTTTTTTTTCCTTTTTCTTTTTGTGATTTCAATATCCTTCATACCGTGTTCTGTTTCAACCATCAAACACACATCGAAATGCAAAAGGCAGTAAACAAAACATTTTTTTTTGTTGTTCGTTTTTTCCCACCCCCCGCCGATTTATCGGCAGCGCAGCGGAAAGACATCAATTTGAATATCCCGCGATGTTGTGATCGCATGCGCCACGCGGTCCCTAATCATTGCCTCCTTTCGGCGACTTTCATCAGTGCGTGGGGGGGCGAGGTGTGCGGTAATGGTGCCGAGGGATGGTGCCGCCGTGACAAGAGCCCACCGCGCATAACTTGTGAGTACTGCAATGCAATCCACAATTGTGAGTTCCGCTTCCACTTCTTCACGAGTAACCGCATTGCCATCCTGGCGGTTGTGGTTTGCAGCTTGTCTAAAACTATCGCTTTTGCCCGCGACAGTACATGAGGAATTGGGTGTGAGGGCTGCCATAAGTGTAATATCTGCTACCGCACACAGCACTTCAACAGCACCGAGTGCACCAGCGGAAAGGGCGTCTAGAGCTGAGTTTAACAGCGCTGCACCAAAGAGTTTAGCCTCTCGCCTGGCATTGCTTTTGTAGTTGCCGTCTCCACTTTTGTTGAAATGAGATCGTGTGGGACCGCCCCACTCGAGTAGTCGCAAACCTCCAGCAGCAAGCGCCGGCTTCACAGCAAGCAGTGCGGCGACGCTCAGACGAACACTCGGGTTTTCCACGTGCAAGGCAAGTAAAATAGTGACAGGATGAAGGGATTGAGCGATGGCAATGTAACGCAGCAGTTGCTTGTAGTACACCTTCATTTTTGAATTCGCCTGAATGCTATCGAGGACATCGTGATTGTACACCCCATTCTTCTGCGATACGTAACGGCAGTCACGGACGATGAGGGTGGGCGGTCCCTTCACGGTACCCTGTAAGAAATTTATCACCTCACGCAGCTCCTGCTGGTGCTCTTCTTCCTCACTCTCATCCACTTTCCGTTGCTGCTGCTTCAGTAACCATGCATAAAGCGATTCTTCACCTCCAGTTTGGGTATGCCCGCTAAATGTAACGGAATCTTTGCTTGACTTGGCTCCTCCCTTGTTTGCGCTATCATCAGTGCACACCATCGCGACCGCCTTTCCATACAACACACATACCGTAGACCCCACGGCTGTGAGACATGTGTGGACATCTTCTCCTTCTCCTTCTCCTTCCTCTTCCTCTTCCTTTTTCTTTTTCTTCTGGTCATCATGGTTGCCATTTCCACTTGCTTGTCGTCCCTTCAGGGAGGGCAAACGCACTTCGCGGCCGGCGTCGGCTGCCATTAAATTTTTAATTATAAGCGCACCATCTTCGTTAGCGGTGGTGAGGGCCCACGCTTCTCCAGCGGTAGTGTACGTCAAGTCCATTGCTTTTGGTGGAACCGTTATGTTTTCTGCAGTAAGGGACATGGACTCTAGGGAAAGTGCCAAGGTGGTCCCACTTGTCTTTCCCTTCTTACCTTTGAAAACAACAATCAACTGCCGCAGCGACCAATTAAAGGCGCAACAGAAAAACTTTCCTGCATCTGGTGAGACTTTCAAGCCCCCAACTTTGGTACGCTTCAGTTGCACAGCTCGTGTGTCGGAGACCGCCAACAAAACCGCCTCCAGCTTCCGTTCCTTCCTGTCAAATGAGGCCACGCAAATGTAGCGGTCGCCTTCATCTACAATACTTGTTGGGTGAGATGCTCCCATGAAATACCACAAATTATCAGCGCTAACATCGTTTGACGGCGTTGTCGTCGATATCGATTTTCCCTGTGGGAGTGCTGTGCGACCGATAAGCGGCAATTTCTCCTCCCCGGGATTACTTGCCGGATCAAGGGCAAAAAACAATGCCTCTGCACCGGTGCGGACTACCAACGTTGTGCCGAAGAATACCGCCATTTCTTCAATACCATCCAAACCCTTTACAGCGGGGTCAAAAACACTTTCCTCACCCTTTTTTCCCTTTTTTGTTTTGCCATCAACACGTTTTTGTTGAGGCATGTCACCGAAACTGCAACTGCGGAAGCGTACGAGCCCCGATTGCTCGTAAAACACACCACAACGCTCCAGTGAGGCTCCAGGCGGGTGCCATGGCGCACAACAGCCCCAATGGGAGGACAACTCAACACTATGAAAACCTTTAGGTGCCGTTACTGTTGCCGTTGCCGTTACCGCGTTAAATAATTGCGAGAGCGGAAAGAAATAAATGGCACTCGGACCATACGCCGCCATCACAGCAGCGTCTAGCGGTAAAAGACACTCACATGTTGTGGGTAGTTGTAACAACTCCATCATGTGTCGCTTCACTTAATAGGTGACAATATACATTTTATTTATATTTGTGTAGATTCATGTGCGATGGAGTTGTTGTTTTTTTTTTTTAAAGAAAAAAGAGTGAAAAGAGGAAAGGAAGAGTTTGTAGTGTGTGGGAAAAGTAGAGGAGAATGGAAAAAAAACACGGAGAACATAAAGCAACATAATACCATATGTAAGCCCACACATTACCATCGCGCAAGGTTCAAGTATTGGAGGGAGGGGGGGGGGAGGGAAACAAAAAAAGCAGGTGCACGGGAAAACCAAACCAAACCAAATCAAACCAAATCAAAAAAAAAAAAACACCCCAAAACGAAAAATGTTGATAATCGTGGCGACTGGACGGAAGAAGCGAAACCAAAGCGCACATGCACACACAAAAGGGGAAAAAAAATACGTAAACAAACGTTGATTTTACTTACTCCGTGTTTTATCTTTATCTTTTCTTCTTTTTTTTTAAAAAAAAAAGCAAATACGAAAAGGGGAAAGTAAAATGTGCTCGTTGGAGTAACATTGACAACAGCACTAACAAATAGGAGGAAAAGATATGATAATAAAGAGGGAGGGGGAAAAAAACAACAACAGGAATTCTCACTTGTTACTTAATAATTATCTTCATTATTACTTTCTGTTCTTATTATTT
>NW_027123709.1:7645-9217 GCF_001457755.1 Trypanosoma equiperdum | reverse complement strand
TCTCTCTCTCTCTCTTCATGCCTATCTCTTCTTCCCTTTTTTCTTTCCTTATTCCTGCGACCGTCTGTCTACTTCACTATTAAAAAGTTTTCTTTTCTTTTCTTTTTTTTTTTCCCCCCTCCTGTTCCCATTCCCATCTTGTCTTCATTTGCCATTGCTTCTTTCTTTCTTTCGCTTCTTTTATTTTTTTTCTTCTTTCGTTGAATTGTTCGTCCGCATATGTTGCCGGCGCCACCTTGCTGTTAGTTTCAGTTTTGGTTTCTCCCAAATTAAATCCCGTGCGCCTTAAAACTTTTTCCTCATCCATTCTTTTTTTCCCTTTTTCCCTTTTTCTCTTTTTTTTTTTTAAAATAAAAACTTCTATCGTGCCAACACAAAGTACATATGATTATATTTACACAAATATTGACAACTACAAAGTGCCAAATGAGCAACAAAACACACAAAGAAACTCACAAGCGGGGAGGGGGAGGGGCGCACGGCTCATTTTTCTCACTTTTTTTTTTTTAAAAAAGAAAAATTATTATTATTATTATTATTATTTTGTGTTCAGCTCGCAATGACAATGATAATCATGACGATGCTCACCATAATAATGTTTTAAATTACAATAACAATAGCAGTAACGGTACCATTGTTAATGTAATTGTTTCTGTTTCTCATCGTATCGCCTGACATGATGAAGGGCGTGAAATAATCACAACTCAAAAAGGGATCAAAATCAAATATTTAAAGCAATAAACCACCAACCACCAACCCCAATGACAACACTAATAATAATAATAATAATAATAATAATAATAATAATGTGCGTGCATAGAAGTATGAATTGTATACATAACATTTGTAAGTGTGTGAAATATGTAATTGTGATTACTGTCATTTGGTTTCCACCTGTCTTTCATATAATAATAATAATTATTATTATTATTACCATCATTATTATTATTATTATTAAATATTTTCTGTTCCCGTTTCCCTTCCACCACAATACAAAAGATTATGGCAGAAAAACCAAAAAGAAAGAAAAAAAAAAGAAAGAAAGAAAAAGAAGGAAAACTTAAGTGTAAATGGATAAGTAAGTAAGTAAGAAGGAAAAAAAAAAGGAAAGAAAAAAAAAAAGAAAGAACTCGACAAGACAAGAAGACAGAAAAAGAATGAAAAAACAAAAAAAGGAATATTCAAAACCATCCGGAGAATCCGATGGACGCTTCGCAGAAAACGAACAAGAAGAAAAGAACAAAAAGAAAAAGGGGAGGGAAAAAAAAAAACAACAACAACAAAGAACAATGCACAAATAAGAAACCAAAAATAAAAAAATTACAAAAAAAAAAAGAAACCAAATACCCCCACGTGAAGTTGAGGCATTTAAAACTAAAATACACACAGCCATACGCATAAAAAAAAAAAGAAAGGAAAGAAAAAATGGAATCAGCACAAAAATAAATTCAACAACAACAGCAGCAAAAACGCTAAGAAATGTTCGCACAAACATAAACAAAAACATAAACATTTATAAATATATATAAATAAATGTGTGTATTTTGTTGTTATGAAAGGCCAGCACCGCCA
>NW_027123709.1:4932-7635 GCF_001457755.1 Trypanosoma equiperdum | reverse complement strand
CACAAAATACAACAAATTTGCGCTCCCGACTTTCTTTTTCTTTTTTTTCTTTTTTAAAAAAAGAACTTAAACTTGTCTTTATTTTTTTTTTTCCCCTCTCTCTGTCATTGTTCCACACACATATTTTCTTCTCTTTTCCCTTTTTTAAATTTAATTTTCCCACATCCCGAAGATAAACACAACACAACACAACACAACAAACAAATGCATATGATTTCATTCATCACTGCATTTGTTTATTTTTATTTTTATTTTCCACTCGTAATGGTGCGCATCCAATGAAGTTTCCCCTCCTTTTTTTCTCTTCTCTTCTCTTTTCTTTTCTTTTTGTTTGTTTGTTTCCCCATTCAGAACAATAATAGTAATAATAATAAAGGGGGAGAAGTAATAAAATAAATGGCAGCAGAAACGAGATTCGTAACAAAACCACCACCACCACCTCCACTTCGAAGTAAAATGAAATGATTATGTTCTTGGAGACACGGAAAAAAGAAAAAAAAAGAACTTGAAGTGTGACATGACATGACATGACGTGACGGCGAGTGTGTTTTATATATTTTTTAAATTTTATTTTATTTCATTCACTTTTTAGTAATTTTATTTGTGTTGTTTGCTTTCTTTTTATTTTTTTCTTTCAAGAGAAAAAAAAGTGTTTTGTGAGTGAAGGAAAAAAAAAAAAGAAAAAAAAAGGAGGGGTGTGTGTGTGGGAGAGTTGGAAATTAAAAAACAAGCACAAAAATAAAAGAGTAATTTAAATAAAACAAAATCATATGTTTTTGTTTTATTTGGTTCTGCATGTTGTTGTTGCCCTCACTTGACTTTTGATTTTTTTTCCCTTTAAAAATATAATTTCCTTCGCTTTTTGTGCTTTTTTCCCCCCCTTTTTTTTTCCACCCACTCCTCAATTTAATAATTTAATTTGCCTTCACCCAACGACACGAAACGAAAGAAAATATTTTTTTTTTAAAAAAAGCACAAAAACAACAATAAAATTAAATAAAAGATGAAAGCAAGAATAAAACACAAACACGCACATGCACAAACAAAAAGGAAGAAGGATTAGTCGTAGGAAAATATAAATATAAATAATTTTTATATAATTTCATGTAAAGGTATGATGAGACCGAGCATTTCAAACAAAACAAAAAACAAAGCTCTATTCTCTCTTCTTTTTTTTTTTAAAAAAAAATTATTTCATTTTATTTTCCCATTGAACAAAATAAAACAACAAAAGTAAATTAAATACAAAAACAAAATAAAACGAAGCTAAACGAAATGAAACGGAAAGGACAACGATGAAGAGATATGGAATGAGGAGGGAAGGAGGGATTAGTGTAAAACAAAGTAACAAACAAACAACCAACAAAAAAGAAAAAAAAAAAAAGGACAAAATCAAATAAAACAAAAAAGAGGGGGAAAAAGATACGATCAATTGCAAAACGGACGAGCAAATACAAGATAGAAGAGAGAAAGAAAAAGAAACAAAACTAAACAAATTTTCTTTCTTTCTTCTTTCTTCTTCTTTAAAAAAAAAACACACACACACACACACATACACATACGCATTTATCATATAAATACATGTATACATATAAATATATATATATATAAATATATATAAACATATATACAAAAATATGCAACAAGAACAATAAAGAATGCGTAAAATGGAAAAACGCCCTTCACACATCTCAATGCATATCAGTAGAAGCTCTCACAATCATGTAAGTATATGTGAACATAAATAAATATATTTATATATAATAAAGATGTGTGTGTACATGTGTATGTGTGCGGAGATAAGCTCGCGATTCCCAATCGTGGCTTGAAGAAACTGAAAGTATAGGAAGAAGTAAACGCAAAAAAAAAAAGAAAAAATCCAACAACTAAAATCAAAAAGTAAAAACGAAAACACCACCACCACCACCAACGTAAAATGCCGTTGGGAAATTAATATAATTCACGCGACAACGAGTAATTGAATGGCCACGACACGACACGACAAGACAAGAGAAGAGAAGAGGAGAAAAAGGATAAACTTAACAGAGAAAAAGAAGGGGGGGGGGAAAAAAAAAGAAAATAAAATAAAAAGAAAGAACAACAACAACAGCGTTACGACAAAATCATCATCAAAGGGGAAGGAAGGCATTGACCGAGTGCATACAAACGCGTACACACACACACACACACACACACACACATATATATATGTATATATGCATGTATATGTGTGATCTCTGTTTGTGCTTCCTTTGAAAAGGCTAAATAAATAAACATTTGAGTGGGTTGTCTCTTTTTCCTTTTTCTCTCTTTCTCTTTTACTTTTACCCCCTTCTTCCCTCTTTTGTGTGTGGGATTTCTTACAGCAATGCTGCGCAACATAAGTTCCTTTCAACTACTTCCCGTTATCATAAGTCCTTTCCCTTTCAATTAATCAGTAAGTCACATATACATATACAAAAGGTGCATGCACAAAGTCATTCACACTTGCTTTTTTTCTTTTCTTTCCTCTTGTGTCGTTTCTCTCTCTCTCTCGCTTTTTCTCTATTTCTCCTCTTTTTTTCGTTTTTCGCTTCCCCTTCTCCCACAAAAGCGTGTGAAAACAAAAACAAACAGTTTACCACCGCCATCATCGTTAGCGGCATTGAAATTTAGAGAATTATTACTTTTATTATGGTAAATTTGGCCATACAAATAAATGCA
>NW_027123709.1:136-4919 GCF_001457755.1 Trypanosoma equiperdum | reverse complement strand
ATATATATATATATATATATATAAGGCGGTAGATTAGGAGGAGGCATCAATTGATACATGCAGCAGACATAAATAAATATATACAAACAACCACAATCATATACACACATATATACATATATGTATACATGTATACGTGCATTAAAAACCACAATCATGAAACAAAAAGTAGAGAATATAAGGGGGAGAAAGGGGTAACGACACCAGACGTGATGATGATAATAATAATTAGTGTGCATCAAGGAGGGCATGGAAGAAGTGGGGGCAGAAGTATTTGTGTACATGTACGTGTGCATACGTTATATAAATATATATATACATATGCATGCATGCATGTAATGGGAATTGAATAATAGTAACAAGAAAAAAAGATAACTACTGTGCGGAAGCAACAAATGTACAAACGTACTGCCACACATATACGCACACATACATGTACAAAACTGTGCATTTCCCCTTTCTTGCACCTCCGTGTTTGGCATGTTACCATTACTGTTGTTATTGACATACGCCTCAGTGAACATTTGCTGGCCCCTTTCACTCTTTTAAAATAGCGTAAAAGAAAAAAGGAAGCCCCCTCCATTTCTTTCTTTCATTCTTTCTCTGTGTTTCATCTGACTTGCACTTCGAGACATATTTCCATCTACTAGGATATATGAATGTACTGCACCGGAAGTGTACGTAATGGTGATATCCACACATAAGGGACTCTCAACGCCGCCTCTCTCCACCTTCCCCACACCTCCATTAGTTGCGTTTCTGATAATCCTTCTTGCCTAATATATCAGGCGTTTATGATTACTATTATTATTATCATCATCATCATCGTCACCAATACATTTTCTTTCTTTTGCCCTACATTTTCTGTATCACATGGATCTACCCCCCTCTTTTCTTTCCCTTCTTCCTCACTGACCGCTTTCGTATCCTCCTTTAGGCATTTTGGGGACTCACGGTGAGTTTTAGCATCTTCACTGTGGCCTTGGGAAGGGCAAAATCGCCTCCCTCAGCACGCTGCTGCAGTTTCCGGAGCTGTGGAATGGCCATTTCTCGCACGCTACAAAACTCGTCACAAGCTTCAAGCACTAGTTGTAACAAGTCCTCCACGTAGTCATCTCCTTCGCCATTCTGCCGTGTATTCAACAACCCATCAAGCACACCTTTTACAAATGGTATCCAAAAACTTTCGGTGCAGCCCTCTACTTCGCTACACAACAAATTTAACCACATCGACTCATATGCTGGGAGCCTCATGAGGGTCATTACAGCACGAATTTCTCCCGCTCTCAACAAGGATAGTAGTGTTTCCTGCTCCACTCCACTGCTGCGGACGGTTGCCCGCGCGGAAAGCGAAGGAGAAGCTGCTGGAAGTGAACAGCAACTATCAGGGCGCAGCGAGTTATTAATTACACTTCCAGTCGACGCAGCCGGGGAGCCTGGAGGAGGGGCGGAGAGGAATGTTGGCTTTTGCATATAGCCAATAATCGCGGGTGTGGCGCGTGGCGTCGGCCGTAAAATAAGACGCTCCAGCTCTTCAGCGTACTTTTCATACACATCGGCAGCGGGCGGCGGAAGGCCACGACGCTCATTCGCGTCTTTAGGCAAACCAGTCACCGACACCAACTTACCCTTCGGGCTATCGCGACCGTACACAACAGCTGTCAGCTGTCCACCGTAAACGCATCCTGTGTCAATGCCATATGCGAAGGGAAGTTCCTGCAACCCTGCACGGGCATCATGACCGAAGACAACACACTCCGGTCCCGTCCATAACTCGCCCCAAGGCTGACCCCTGGAACCCTTTACAACTGCTCGTAACCTTTGCTTTTCGTTGCGTTGCTGTTTACCGCCACAATTGTTGTTATTATTATTACTACTCTCAGTGTACCGTTCTAACCGTCTTAGGTGCATAATTTCATGCACATTTTGTTTCTCGAGGGAGTTTTCAACGTTTAGACCGGCGTGTACAACGATAACATTATATTGCGGAATCCGCAAGATGTGTGGTAACGATCGAATATAGTCCTCACAACCCTGTGGGAACGTGCTTGCGAGTCGCATTACAGGATCCACTTCCTCTTGCTGAGAAAGGGCCTTACCTTTAACACGCGCAATGCAATTTAACAGTGTAAAATCATGATTGCCCAATACGCCAATAGCCCCCTTTGCCTGCACAAGCTGCACGACGGCAAGGGAGTCGGGTCCCTTGTTCACCAGATCCCCCACGTGGATGAGGCAGTCTTTTCCCTGCTGAAACTCAACTTTCAACAACAGTTCTTCCAATTGCTCAGGGCAGCCGTGGACGTCACCCACAATAATGTAGCGATAATCACACGGGGGGACGGTGCGGATGATGGGTTTGTGAGCGTTGACATTATCAATTGGGTCAATAAGCTTAGGGTTTGAGGGATCACCGGAGACAAGCGTGGCAAGTCGAACCGCATCGGGTCCCCCTTCACGATCAACCACAACCATCGGCTCCACTGGAAGAGTCGGCACGCAACGGGGAGGAGAAGTGACAGAAGAAACATTTGCTGAAGGGGCTGCACGCATCAACTGCTCTACAGTAACTGAAGGCTGCTCAGTAACCCCAACGGAGGCACTCGCTAACGCTAAAGCTACGGACCGCGGGACGGCGGAGATGTGAGACGTCTTTTCTCGCATTTCATCAGGCAGTTGGTGTGTTCTCGGCGAGGACCGGAGTTTTCGCGCCGCCTTACCAGCGCTTCCTTCCACACCGCTACGGTGAGGTGCTTGAGTCTCAATTGGTTTGTCGTTACCGCTGTTGGTGCTACTGTTGTTACTGCTGTGCTTCATACTGCGACTATTGTTATTGTTATTATTATTATTATTGTTGCTGCTGCTGTTGTTGTTGTTTCCACTACCGTCAGAGCCAATAATGAGGCCTCGCAACGGTCCTTCATTTTCTGCCGGTGACCCTGTTGGTTGCCGCTTCTCCATGAGGGATGCAAAGGCTGAGGCCACGTTCGTGTTGTTGATGTTGGTGGTGGCGGTGGTGGTCACATTAGCAATAGTGCCGGGGGACATAACTCCTTGACGAAACGTCCTTCCACCCACCCGAGCGCCTTCACTCAACTTGAGCGAGCTTAACTTTTCCAGTAAAGTGCTTGAAGTCATATTTATTTACCCGCCCCCGGTTGCAACCCGATATGCAATTCCTGAATCTATTCAAATCGTTGCTATCCCCTTCTTTCCTTCTCCCTACACAAGCACTAATGCACAACTCTTTTCTTTCCCTTTTCCCTCTTTTTTATTATATGTATACGTGTGTCGTAGTGGCTTTTACTTATTATTTCGTTTACCGGTTTTGTGCTGATGCTTTTATTATTACTTCTTTCCTTTTTGTTCGACCCGTTGCCACTCCCTTTCTTTAATTTTTTCCTTTCTCTTACGTTTTCTTTCGCTACCGATCAAACGCCCCTCCAAAGAGACTTCCCCGTTCCTTTTCTTCTTTTTTTTTTTTTAAATATCTTTGCTACTCTTCTTCCCTTCCACAGCTCTATAGAAGTAAATAGCAATAATAATAGTAATACTAATAGCGATTATGATAAACTACCACCACTCCTCTATCCTTTTCCCTTTTCCCCTTCTTTCTTTCTTTCTTTCGTCGTCTTCTTTTTTTGCCACTGCCACTACTGTTGCTGTGACCTTCGCAATAATCAAATCAGGAGAGCAGTGAATTCCTTCTCTCTCTCTCTTTTTTTTCTTTTTTCCTCCCCCCTTTATCCTTCACTTGCCTTGGTACAAAGCTCTACCTTATACGAGTACGTGTATGTATATAAATATATATAAATATATATAAATATATAAATATATAAATGATATAGCTGAAGTAACCGTTATTTGAACTGTTCTCAAAGCCGCTGTTGCCTCGAGGTCAAATGGCGCCTAATCTCTTTTTTTTTTTTTCCTCCTTGTTTCTCCCCTTCTTCTATGCACTTTTCACCACTGCACTGAACTGAAACTTCTTTACACCTTCAGTTGCTCTCTTCCCTTTTTTTTTTCCTTCTTCTTCTTTTTTCTTTTACTCGCCCTCCTCACTTTTGTTAATGTTGCCGTATTGTTCCACCAAAAAGTCAGCAGAATACGAACAAACAAAAACAAAAATTACAAAAAAAAAATAAGCAGAAAAAAAAAGGGGTGTGAGTTGAATTAAATCACCCGGTCTAACAGGCGATAGAGTGATGATGGTGATGACTCTCCTTTTCTTCTTCTTCCTTTTTTTTATTTTTACTTTTTCTTGTAACGCCTTATATCAATCAGCTTCAGTATGAAAGAAGCGTAAGTTTGATTGATCAAAGGAAGCAAAACGGAAACAAACGGACCAAACAAAGAAAAAAAAACAAAAAAGCAAAGGAAGTGGCGAAACAAACCAGAAAACAAAGGAAGAAGAGAAGATGTAAGTGCTTAAGCGAGATTTTTTTCTTTTTTTTTCCAAAACTTCCCTGAAGATTGTTTTTTTTTTTAAAAAAATATATAAACCAATATATAAATATGTTTATATATTTCACTTGAATTCGTCAAACAACAACAACAACAACAACAAAAACAACGAAGAATATACACAAATATACACAACTCCTTCTCTTGATTTTGGATCAAAGCTGCAATCCCTTTTCTTCCTTTTCTCCTCTACTATTTAATTTACTGCACGTGTTGCTTCCGTTCTACTTGTCAAATGAAAAATAAAAAAAAAAGGAAAAGAAGAAAAACGAAAGAGAAAAAAAAAAATAATAGAAGCCGATCCCCAGGAGCAGTCGAT
>NW_027123709.1:0-126 GCF_001457755.1 Trypanosoma equiperdum | reverse complement strand
TTTTTTTTTCTTTTCTTTTCCTTTTCCTTTTTTTAAAATTTTCCTTCTAACTCCACGTCAAACCACCAAATCCAATAGTAAACGGCCGCACACACAAGTACAGAAATCAGTTGACTAACTTTTTTT
>NW_027124329.1:0-1320 GCF_001457755.1 Trypanosoma equiperdum | reverse complement strand
CACAATGCGCTCCATCACCTTGCACAGCGTGCTCATGAGAGTGGCCGGCCGAAAGGACGCGATACTGCTAGCTGGCTTGCTCGGCTTAAGCAGCGGGACTGTGATGCCGTGCCTCCACTTGGCTTGTACCCTCCCCGCGCGCGGACTGCAGATGAACAGTCGCAGCGCACACTTTTTGGCTACTCATCCTTGCTGCTTCAGCTCCTCTCAGTGGATTCCATCATCGCGCGCCGCCGTGCCAGAATGCAGCTCACACAGCGCAACTTTCAGCTCTGACTCGGTGATCGGCCGGAACGCGCTCCGCCTGGTGCTGGGTATCTTCATTTCTGGCGCATGTGGTGCCTTCGTTGACCTGGCCTTGTACATGTTGGCCAAAGCTTGTGCTTACTGGCGCTTTGCCAACGGATGGCCATTCACCACCAGCATTGGCGAAGTCAACGACCGCGGTGCATATACCGACTTCACCAGGTTCCAGTTCGCCGAATCCGTGGTCGCCAGCTTCGACAAATTCTCCTTCCACCGACCCAGTGCCGAGTCAGCCAGCACTTTCCTCCTCCAGCGAGTCAGCCCGTCCAGATTCGTCAGCCCCTGTGTCCAGAACGGTGGCGCTACGCCCTTGCCCTTGGGAATTGTCCTCTTTGCGGCCATTCGGATGCCTCACGTCACCGCCTCGTCGAGGGAATCCGCGCCCTTGTCCGGCCTCTTCATCCCTCTGAATATGAACTCGTCACTCAATTTTCTAAACTCTTGCCACCTCGCTTTGTTCCGTGTATACAGTGTACGTGTGGGCTTGGGGGGGCAATCACGTCTAGGCAGGTGCCCCACGAACACATCGAACGTGATCTAATAATGATCACTGTCCGGACTCAGTGTGGACGCCAAGTTAGAGATCTCGCGCAGGCTATACACAACGTGATGTCCGGCAACGACTGTGCCCCCGTGCCCTGCTGTCTCCTGGTGGCCGATCTAGCATTCGCAATCATCAGACCGTTCTGCACGCACCAGTTGACTACGCACTCTCCCTTGTCGTCGCTCGGACGAAACGGATCCCACAACACGTGGTGTGAGCTCACGTCCGCTTCTGCTACCAATGGCCCGCTTTCTACCGCTTATTGTTTCTATGTTGTTTTGGAAAACCACGATTTCTAGGAAAATAACCTGAAGCGACTGTCAAATTCGAATCAGCTGAAAATATAAACGTTGCCGAGACTCTTTCTAGGACTCCTTTTTCCATCTGTCCCACCCCCACTCCCATCCCCTCTCTTACTAAAATTTATACCACACAATCATGTGGAGAGCGTGACATCCCCATGTGCTGGT
>NW_027123537.1:1301-1592 GCF_001457755.1 Trypanosoma equiperdum | reverse complement strand
AGCAAAAACACAATTGAATATGCGGAAGGAAGTGGCACTACTTTGTTACTTCAAAACAAAGCAGTCCCTGTGATAAACACAAAATTGAGAAGATAAGAGTCATGACTTTTATATTATTTACAAATCGAAACATACTTACTATGTTAAAAAGTTTTACAGTTGAATTTGAGAAGAAGGAAAACAGAAGACAAAGAAAACACTGAAAAACAATCGTATGCCAATCAAACGTGTGTGTAAAACAGATAACTTACTCGACGTAATGACAGTAACCAGCATGGCCACTGGAGGAGC
>NW_027123537.1:635-1291 GCF_001457755.1 Trypanosoma equiperdum | reverse complement strand
CGTGTGTGTGTAAAACAGATAACTTACTTGCGTTAATGATAGTAAGCTGCATGGCCACTGGTAAAGAAGTTAACAAAGTGACGTGAGATGTCCGTTTGAGAGTTTGAAAGAATTTTGTATATAGTTTAAATATAGAATGTGGGCCAGGATGGACCGACAATTTTGTTTTTTGTAGCCAGAGTATTCGAAACTAATAGCACTCTTATCAAACATAAAACCGCAATATACGCAGCCATCTACCAGCAAGAGCTAAATAAGCCATGCAAAAAGCACACATCGTCTTTTTACAAACGAAGAAAAAAGCATAAGCGCAACACATGAAGAGGACAACACAGCTAATACAAACAGTCTGTATACTTCTTTTTCTACAGGCGCACTTACCGGACCGCGTCGACGCCAGCGCTCATGCATTAAAAGGAGCGGAAATCGCTAAACTCTGCAAGCTAACTGCTTTTCTAGCGAAGTTACCAGCAGACGGCATAGCCAAGCTGCAAGCCGAGAGCACAACAATAAGCGCAGCGGCGGCAGCGGAAGCTTTGGCAGCAGCAGCTGCGGCGGCGGCAACGGACAGCGAAGCAAAGCTTGTTTTTCAAGCGGCAGCAGCAGCTGCAGCAGCATGCGCCGCAGACGCAGCTGCAGGCTTAAGTTCAAAAGCG
>NW_027123537.1:0-625 GCF_001457755.1 Trypanosoma equiperdum | reverse complement strand
AAACAAGTAAGCGCGGGGGGAGGCTCAACTGGGTATTGTTTAACCAAGGTAGCCGACGAAGGCAACGCCGCAGACGAAAGCGAACAGGGGCTCAAGTGCGACGCGCAAACTATCGCATACAACGCACAAGCAATGCAATACACAGCCAACGACGTAACGGACGACGGCTTCCCGGTGATGCCCGGCGGCGATGCCAAGAGCGGGACAGCAACCAACAAATGCAAACTGTTTCACAAAGGCTCGGCGGCAGCCGCTGCCTCAGACTTGTTCCAAACACCGGGCCAACGGAGCTTCATTGATGGCTTGCTCACAGTAACGATCGTCGCATCGAACAACCCACGAAGCTTGCCCATAGCACCACAAAACGCCATAGCAACCGGCGAACACGCCAAACCGAACCAAATCCTAGGCGAACTGTACAACAGCGTACAGGAGCTCAAAAATATTCAAGGCAGCGACTGCGGCACAGACGAGAAATCCTCAATCTCAAAAGTAATTGAGGACGAAAAAGTAAAGGCAGTGCTAACAGCGGCACTCGCGATCGGGGCAACAAGCAGGAACGACAAGCGAGCTCGGAACAGCAATCTTCAAAAAGATAGAAGAACAGCAAGCAATGCACATCGAG
>NW_027123727.1:1166-4065 GCF_001457755.1 Trypanosoma equiperdum | reverse complement strand
ATGATAGAAGAGTATTGTGAGTGTGTATATACGAACATTATAATAACGGTTGTGGTGAATACCAAATGAGCAGGCAACGTAGAATGACTTAAAACAATGACAAGGGTGCGTTTGGAGTAAATGAGTGGTATAGCGCAGGTAAATGATTGAGGGGAGGCCATGGAGAGAAAGAATCTCGTGTGTAGAACAATTGGGCTCTATTCGTTATGTGAAAGGGCAGAAACAGCAAAAAATGGCAAAAAGAAAGTAAAATACTGAATGAAACAGCTGTATTTACGACAACGCAGCGCAGCACAGAGGGAAAATAATATAATAGGAGGAGATGAGGCTATACATTTCACATTCAAATGGATGTATGACACTGCTATAGTAGTGGTGAAAACTATGGTTTTTAATCTAATGGTGAATCCCAATATTCAGATGTGGAGAAAAATAAGGGGTAGGTTGAAAGAAGGATTGGGTAAATTTGTACTAATGTTGAAGTTTCCTTCTCATAATGTAAAATAATAAGCCCTAAAACTTGTGGTAAACAATATAATACTATCATATGACTTTAACACTGGGAATGCCGATAGATCGCCTTCAAAAGCGAGGGAAAAACATATACCCGGAACTTTCTGGAAAAAGCACATATCCGTATTTTTAGACGACATTTATATGAAGTGCTAAAGATAAAAAGGTTCGCTACACAGCTTCTTAATTGGTGGAAGTGGCAGGCGTTGAGGCCATTGAAGAACTGCTAATTCTTATAAGGATAAAAGCTGATTAAGTGTTGATTACGTAAACAACAAAGGCGGGTAAGAAAAAATTGCGTTCGGGAGTGCCATAACGGAAGTCAAGGTAGTAAAGATTGCAAATAAGTAACAGTACGAACAAAAAAGTATCGCCTTCGTGAATCTGAGAAAAACAGCACCATCATATTGTTATTGACGCAGTGTATGCATCAGAAGACTTGGAGAACATTAGAAGTATTCGGAAACCATAAAAGTTTAAACTTTGGGTGTGAAAAAATTTTTCAAATGAGTCCTGAAAATAAAGTTCGGGATTTGTCGAGGAAAAGCCAACAAGTTTGATACGTTGAGGGTTATATGGATTTAAAAGTTATAAGCTGTTATGAGTTAGAAGTTATAATCCACACAAAACACACCGTAATGGGACAAAATCACGATGGCTGACACTTCAACAACTAAAGCCTTAGATTACGCCACGGGTGAAGAGAGCTAAGCGAGCTTTAACCGATGACAGGTACAATGACAGGGAATCAAGGGCACAGAAATGTTAACATCAATCGATAAGCGGCTCCGTACCAACCCCAACTCGACAACACAAACTTGTGTCCTTTGGGCGGTAGAAAGCCGATGCATCCGGCATCACTTTTTAAAGAAATTCTATGATTAAAGTTTACAACACTTACAATTCGAACTTCTCGAAAACACCAGAAAGAATTTCCAACCAAGGGTACAAAAAAAAGTTTTAAAAAACATCCAATGAAACAAACCAGTCAAGTGTTGCTAATATTTATAGCGAGCGTATCGGTCTTTAAAAAATGGCAACGCCAAGCACTTACACGACACCATTAAGCAGCTAAAAACTGCGTGTGATGTCGCAAGTCACTTAACAGAACTAGCCAAACAGCTCAAAAACAAGCTCACTGAACAGGCGGACCAACTACAACAAGGCAGAACGAAGATAGCTCAGCTGCAGGCGGCAATGGCAATGTCACCGCCGGACAAAAGGAGGCTATTTGGACCTGTACTGGCGGCTGCCACAACGCTACAGACCGAAGGTGAAGCGCAGCTCACGGAGAACTTGGGGACGATCATCGACGGTATACATGCGATAGCGGAGCTAGCATCAGCTGAAAACATAGTAAACGAAGCAGCCAAAATAGAAGTTCCGACCACACCCCAGACGGCGTTAAACAGCTTTCTAACCGCGGAGCAAGGCAAACAAATAGTAACTAACATACCAACAGCGGCGGCAACCGAATGCGACTCACAAAACTTCGCCTCGAGGAAAGAAGACCAAACAACGAACAAGTTCGAGACAGCGATAGCATTACCGTTGTTCTTTATCCAAAAAATGAAGCCTCCACGAAACCAACAGACGACCCAAGGATATGCGGCAACGATAATACCGGCGAAGAAGTGTGCGAGGACACAGTCAACATACAGACAACAACGCAGTTGGCGATCAAAGGTGGCGCCATTACAGCTCAAAGCAAAGGAGCCATCAGTCGCAAGACCGAAGGCACAGACGAGTACACTCCAGCTTCTTTGGCATCTGCCAACGCCATCCCACTGCAGGTCTTCTTCACAAGCAGGCTGACAAAATCCAAGAAGGCAGAAATGGCGGCAGCGAAGCTAAACTTCAAAGTAGAAAAACTAACAGAAACAGGACTAACCGGCAGCGCCGACTTTCAAATAGCAGTGATGCAAATTTTCTTAGCCGAACAGGACCGGCAAAAAAAAGGAGACAAACAAGCAGCAATCGACAACATAATCAAAAAAGACTACGGCACAGAAAACAACAAATATAACACCAACGTGTGGGAAACTGTGGAAAACACAGCAAACAAAAAAGCGGTATCAGGCGAACAAGCTGCAGACAAGCTAAGAGACATAAGCAGTTCAGCGGTAGCCGCGAAATTGGAGCCGTATTATTTAGCTACTCAACCCACCAAAACCCAGGACTGTCCACAGGAAAAAAAAAATAGACAACGAAAACAGTAAATGCAAGGAAGACACCACAGAAAAAGAATGCAAAAAGGACAAAGATTGTGACTACAGCGATGGCAAATGCAAACTTAAAGAGGGAGTTAAAGTGGAAGAAAATGAAGGCAAAGGCACAAACACCACAGGGAGCAATTCTTTTGTCATTAACAAGACTCCTCTTTTGT
>NW_027123727.1:0-1156 GCF_001457755.1 Trypanosoma equiperdum | reverse complement strand
CTTCTATAAAACTTTTAGGATTTTTGCTGTTTGATATATTATAACACCTAAATTACACGGAAATATTATTAGTTTTTTCTGAGCTTCCTGTGAGTGTTAATTTTTTGATGAGTCAAATTTCTCTTCTTGTTCCATCTTTTTTAAAATTTTTTGGTTTATTTTTTTTTTAGGATTTTTAGGGTTAGAATTTTTTGTTTCAAGGTTTTATGTTTTTTATTTTATTTGATCGGTTTTTTTTTTGAATTTCGATTTTTCAATTTTTAATTTTCATATATTTTTAAATTTTAGTTTAATTTTTGTTCGTGATTTTTTTTCCGCCAACCCGAGAAAGTAGGAGGAAGGAGGAAAAACAGGGAGGCTAGAGAGTGTTATTCTTGTTAGGGTTAGAAATTTGTTTTAAGTGATGCAGTAGCTCTTTTTTGATGCGGACTCTAACCTTTATTTACCCTCCAGACATCTTCGTCTTCATATTTTTCACCTGCAGCTGCAACCAGAGTTGTTTTTTTTACGCTTTTGTGAATATCAACTCTGCATTTTGCGGTGTATTTTTTCAACTTACTTTTCACGTTGGTGTGCGGCCTATAGCGTTTTCCGATCTGGTTTGCTTTGAAAGCACAAATAATTTAAAAAGAAAGATATTCGGAAGTAGGAAATTATCATGATCAGCGGCTTAAGAAGGCCTGACCAATCTGTTGCTAGCAAATGACGTCTAAAACTCTCAACCGCCAGATTTGTGTTTTTAACCCGAAAGGAGACGAGAAAAAAGTGCACATTAGTGGAGGAAGCCAAAAAAAGCAGCAGAGCAAACAAACCAAAAATAGAAGGGAATGATGGGAAAGCTAACTGCAGCAAACTCACCACACAACCGGAATGTGAGGCAGTAAACAAGGATTGCAAAAAACATTGTTTACAGAGTGTGGGAAAGATAACGAGGATAAAAAAAATTAAATGCCGTGATTCCAGTTATCTTGTAAATATGCAATTCGCTCTGAGTATAGCTGCTGCTTTTGTGAGTTTGTAATTTTAATATTTTTTTGGAATTTTCTTCGTGCCTTCGTGAGAGTTTCCCCCCACTGGCGCGGCCATCAGCCATCACCGTAGAGCCCTGAGATGCTATCGGTCTGGCGACTGTGGCAGAGTCTCCCTTTTTTATTCA
>NW_027124545.1:0-9046 GCF_001457755.1 Trypanosoma equiperdum | reverse complement strand
ACAACAACAACAACAACAACAATAATAATAATGACATGCAGGGCTATTTTGCAGTAAATCCGCCTCTTCTTCCAGCAGGTTGGCAAATAGCATACACCGCAAATGGACAGCCTTATTATTTGGATCATAATACTAAGACAACGCATTGGAATTTACCAGAAACTGTCGGCTATTCGTTTGGCGGATATTATGATCCGGTGATGGTAGCTGGTGGGAATCGTGGCGGTCGTGGTGGCCGTGGTGGTCGCAATGGTATTGATCAGGGGAAACGCAAAACTAAAATGTGTATTTATTGGGAAAAGAATGGAGAATGCAGTTGGGGTGACAGATGTGCTTTTGCGCATGGGCCTGGTGAATTACGGGCTTCTGTCGGACCGGATTCTTCGCAAATGCAACAGGTGGGACATGATGTTCCGCCCATGGCATAATGCAACGTTATTTTTGAGCTCTTACAACTGTTCCGTACGACTTGGGAAGAAATACACTTGAAGGAAAAAAAAGAAAGAAAGAAAAGAAAGAAAGAAAGAGAGAAGCAAAAAAAAAAAAGAGAAAAATAAATGGCGGGTTGTCGTTGTGGGAAGTTCAGTTTTAGAAACACCGAAAGTTGTTCTTTCTTTTCTTTGTTTTTTTTTTTACTTTTACTTTTACTTTTACTTTTACTTTTTTTTTCCTCTTTCATTCTTGAAATTTTTTTGTTTTTTTTTTGTTTTTTGTGTGATGCTTCCTCTTTCTTTCATCAACAACAACAAAGATATACGATTTTGAGAAGAAAAAAAAAAGAAGAAAAGAAAAAAGTACAGGGAGAAAAAAGTGAAAAAAAAAGGAAAGAAAAAAAAAGAAAAAAAATGGGAGAGGAAAGTTAAGTGGAAAAAAAAAAAGAGGAGAAAAGTGTGGGTACGTATGCCCCTCGAAACATGAAAACAAAAGAGAGAAATTTTTTTTAAAAAAAAGAAGAGGAAGAGGAAGAAAAAGGGAGGGAAGGAGGGAGGGAGGGAAGGAAAAAAAAAAAAAGAAAATAATAATAATAATAATGAGAGGTGAGGAAACGGAGATGATGGGGAAAAGGGAATTTTTTTTTTCCAAATTCAATGAAATGTTACTTAAAATATAAAATGAGGGAAAACACACAAAAAAAACAAAACAAATTCACAAGAAAAAGAAAAAGAATTAAACAATGTTAAATTTTTTGTTTTTTGTTTTAAGGGGAAAAAAAGGGAGAAAGGATGAAACGACTGAAACGACATTTAAAAAAAAAAAAGAATAAAAAAAGTTTGTTAGTGTGTTTGTGTGTATGTGAGTGTGCCTGCAGGAGAACAGTTTCATGTTTTTTTTCTTTTCTTTTTATTTCCCCCCTCTTTTTGTCGTATATTTGTTTTTGTTACTATTATTATTATTATCATTATCACCATCATTATTATTATTAGTATATATTTTCATATATATATTTAGGGACCATAATCAACAAGAAAAAGAAGACAAAAAAAACAAAAAAAGATTTAAAAAAAAAACAAACACACACAAACACGAACACGAACACGAACACAAAAAAAAAAGAAAAAAAGCAAGATTTCCCTGGTGGTTCGTACTGAAGAACATGTCGATGAATGCATGCTGATGAGTGTTCCTATTTCACTCCTTCTGTTGCTTTTTTTTTTCTTCTTCTTCCCCTCTTTTTTTTCTAATTATCACCCCCCTCCCCCCCCCTCTCTCTCTCCCTTGTCTTCATACAATTTGTGTTTGTTTGCACTTCTTGTACCATAACTTCTGCAGCATTTCTGGTTTTATTTTTCTTCTTTTCTTTTTTTCTTCTTTTTTTCCTACCTTTTTCTTTTTTTTTGATTAATGAAGAAGGGGGAGGAGGATGAGAAGAAGAAGAATAATAAGAATAAGAGGGTGGGGAAGGAAGGAAGGAAGGAAGGGAGAATTTGGCCCTCCTCTTAATTATTTCAAGCTTTAGTTTATGAAATGGATATTAATTATCATCAACTACCGTATTGGTAGAACATGATGAATTGGTAGCTGGGAATATCTCTCATACAGTACTGAAGGTATTATTTACATTTGCATGTCAAAATTAAAGGGAAATGAATTTATTTTTATTTTTATTACTCCCGCTCACACGGTGACGCCGCGTACCTCACGCATTTGTGTGCCTGAAAAAAAAAAACCAAAAGGAAAGGGAGGAAATGTGGGAGAGGATGATGTCAAAAAAAAAAGTTGAAGATGTTGACGCGACTTTTTGGCGCAGGTTTCTTCTCTTTTTTTTTTTGCTTTTTTCCCCCAATATTTTGCGACTTCCTGTTGAATCTGGCGGGCAAATGCGACTTTACATCAACTCATGGCGGTATTTATTCTCAAAAGGATGGAAATTGCGGTCACGGGTGTTGATTTTATTAGTAATTTCATGTGTTTGAAGCCCATAGGAGGGATGCGCGCTGCAGTTCTTCTTTATTTTAATTTTATTTGTCTCTCTTCCTTTCTCTTCTGGAGGTGAATCAAACAATTTTTTTTTTGTGGCTTCTGCGTAAACTCCCGTGTTGGGTGCAGCTGACTTGCATTTTTCTTTTCTTTTTCTTTAAGGAAAATAATATATATATTTATACCCTCAAACATATATATATATATATATATATACATATATGTGTCTGTCTGTCTGTCTGTCTGTGTCTGTGCTTTGGATTACATATCTCGTGCATTTTATTTTCTCTATTTTATTTTTTCTCTCCTTCAAACTTCTCATATCTCTACATTTACAAATTTGTGTACGAATTCGCAAGGATTTCAACAATCGTTTTTTTTTTTCTCCTCCCTCCCATCCTGTGGGAAATGCTCTTATATTTTATTGTTGTTGCCGTATGTGCGGTTGCAGGTGTTGCGAATGCTGCTTTTCAACCGTCTTTAGCTCTTTTCGATGCGAAACTTAACGAAACTCTCTCCATTACGACGTGGCGTAATGTAGATTTGGGTTTGCGTAGCACCATTTATGCGGGACCGAATCCTGCGCGCTTATTTGCGTTGCATGCAATTGTTAATTTTAGCAACTACGGCACTGAGGAGAAACGTGTTTTGAAGGTGAAAAAGTTTCTATTTCTTATTCCCTTCTGCACACCTTTTAATAGTTCCTCTGATGCAGCACCCAAAGTGGATTCGTGTTCTTTACTTCATTTTGGTGGCACGATTCTGCTACGATTTCGTGGCGGATGGGAAAGTCATTTCGTTTCTTTATTGCGGAAAGACTCCGTTTTGGGGCCAACAAATAAAGAAGCTGTGCGACGCTTCATTTCAGTAACTGGTGGTAGTGGTGGTAATAATAGCAATTTAACCTTTCCATTTCCAATTGAAGGTACGGCATCATCAAACTTGCCCTTTTTTGGTGGAGGACCGCGCCACGACGCTGTTCAAAGTTGTAATGAATTAATTGATGAATGCGTCCAGGCCAGCAGTTTCCGCTATACGGATAGTTATAAAAACATACCGCTGGAAAGTTTTAGTGGAAGGATTATTCATCACCCGCATAATCCACTTTCATGGAATACGCCATGGCTCCTGCGGATTTCCGCCGCATTACCACCCGACTCGGCATGTGAAGTTGATATTTTGGTTGTGTTACGTACGCCTGCCGATGCGTTTCATTTCCGCATGTGGTTGACGGGGTCAGTTACCGGATCTCTGTTTCTGCTTGGTGGGTGTTTATGTATATTTTTTTCATTTGTTATTGGTACAAAAGAGTTGGGTGTGCGACTTTGGCGGGCTGTACCATTGGAGGGACGGCAACGTACCGTTCTTTTTGAAGAAGTTGAAGGTGATGACCTCCCGTGTTTCCCAATTCTTCGAATTCTTGCAGCGTTGCGTCGAGCCGGTGTTGAAGTTTGGACTGAGTTGTTGTTACCGACATTACGCACGCTTCTTGAACGTATCCGTAGTTTGTTCCGTAGATCTCGAGAGGATGAAGGTGTTATTTTGATTTCTGCTGATGAGGAAACACTTGGCGCTGGTAATACACGTGAGGGAGGAACGCGCGGCACTTTGGCGCAAGGGACTGATGGGAATAATAACAATAATAATAATAATAGTGTTGATGACGATGATGATGATGGTGATGATGGTGAGAGCGGTGATTTGTGCCGAATATGCCGGTGCACCGATCCTGTTGAGGATTTGTTTTCTCCTTGCGCTTGCGATGGCACATCAAAGTATGTCCACAGGCAATGCTTAGAAAAGTGGAGAAACACCACAACGAATGTGGAACATAGACGAGTTTGCGCTGAGTGCAAAACTCCATATACTTTAGTACTTGAGTGTGTTCCCTTGTCGCCGTATGGCAGTGCGCGTCACCCCGTTTGCGTACCCACTTGTTGCATTCTTCTTTCTTACGTGATGCGCCTATTTTTAATTTTAGTTGTGTTTTGTCTTGGTGGATATTACCTCAAAGTTTGTATGTATATTGCTACAGGCTTTGATGGAGGTATTCTGTGGAGTTTCCATCATTTCTATCATTGGGTACTTGGATTTTATTTTGTTATTGCCTTCTGTGTTAATTTAATTGGTTTGGAATATGTCCTTCGAGACTTTCCTAAAGCTTGGCAGCAGTTGTTGATTCTTCTCATTTCTGTCGGTGTAGTGGAGATACCGCTAAATTATGTGGGTCAATTCTTCGTATTGATGCTCTGCAGTACGGATGTACAGTTGGAGGTTTCATATGGTGTTGGGATTCTTACGGCATCATTATTTTACTCCCAAGTGCTTCCTTCAGTTTATGAAGGCATGGAGTCACTTTTGGGAGTGAGAGAAGTCGTAGCTCCACGTAACGCCGACATCGTGTAGTATATTGTGTAAAGATATGAAAATTAATATGCGTGGGTTTACATATAACTCCGTTACGCATAGTTTGACATCTCTTCTTCTTTTTTTTTTTCATTTTTTTTCATTTTTGTTCTTTTTTCTTTGTTGGTTGAACTCTTTCTGTATGCATGTGCAAATTTGGTAGTGATCGGTCCGCTCGCAATAATATACATAAAATTTGTTAATTGGTGATAGAAATTACTCACCTTAGTCAGTTTCCCTCCCTTCTGCTGCTTCTACTACTTTTACACCTCTTTTCTTTTCCTTCTTTCCCCTCTTTTTTTTGTTACTTTTATTTTTATTTTTATCTATTTCTATCTTCTTTCCATTTATTTATTTGTTTATTGTTTTGCAATGCATCTGTTGGCATAAGAAAAGAAGCAAAAAAAAAAAGAGAAGAAAAAAATATATTATTATAATATAATCTCTAAGGAACTACTCTCTGCTGCGTGATATGTTACGCCGTAGCGTACCGTCTTTATATTCCACTATTGTGGCACCTATTGGAAAAGGACGTGTTGTCCCCTTGAATTTCAGTGGCCCCAAACCCGTGTATCAACCAAAGAGTTTTGTAACACAATTTAATGTACTTGGGATGTGGACTATCAGCAATATGATTCCTAATTTTATATTTGGTGCTTTACTGATTGCAGGCGCTCATGGAGGTTTGGCAGGCGCATGGCCCCCGGATCCGCATTCGCTTCATCCATAAAACTATGGAGTGCATTTGATTTATTATTATTATTATTTAGATTAGTAGGAGGATCGATACGTAGGTGGTTGAATTCGGTGTTGTTTGTTTTTTGTTTTTTGTTTTTTCAGTGACGATGATTCTTATTATTATTATTATCTTTATTTACCTGGTTATTTTTTCCAATTCTCATACATATATATATATATATATATATTGTTCGTATGTGCAAGTGTGTTTAGTTTCAGAAACATTTATTAAGCTACAGGGTTGCATGTACATCTATAGGAATGATTGTGTGTGTGTGTGTGTGTGTGTCCCTCCTCCTCTTTCCTCTTTTCTCTTCTCTTCTTTGTTTCTACTTGGGTGAAATTCTTATCTTTTCTGTGTGGCGTATTCATGAGGAAATGTTTTATTTTTAGAGCCAAACAGAATATAGTGGAAAAAAAATTAATTCAAAACATAAACAAACATATAAATGCTAACAAAATATACATATATAATTATGTATATGGTTGAGAACCTATTGTTTTGTGTGATAGTGACGTTCATGCATTTTCTACTTCTTTTTTTTTACAACTGATACATATTCCTGCACTGATTTTTATTTTTCTTTTTTCCTTTTTCTTTTTTTTCTCTAAGGAATCCCTCAAACAATCGCTTGGAGCGAAAATTAACTGGGGGTTGCCAATTATATTATTTGCCGTGTGTTTCATAGCATTCCGTGACGCCAAAAAGAAGGTGTGGCAAAAGGAATTCTTTTGAAACGCCGATATAATTATATCTTTATATTATTCATACACATACGGAAAGGAATACCAGAAAAGAAGGGGGAAGAAAAAAGTAATAATAGAAAGTGTGTGAGGGAGAGAAACAAAACAAACAGCAAAGAGAAGAAAGAGAGAGAGGGAGGGGAAGGAAGTAGGGAAGGAACAAAAAGAACAAAAGCAAAAATAACTCACCTCACTTTTCCATACACATAAATAAATAGCATGGAGAACTACCAACTTCTCAATCAGTTAGGAGATGGAACCTTCGGGTGTGTAGTGAAGGCATTGCACAAGTCATCAGGTCAGTTCGTTGCTATTAAAAAAATGAAACAAAAGTATTACAGCTGGGATGAATGCATGAAACTCCCGGAGGTTGTTGTTGTGCGTCGTGTGCACGGCCACCCCAACATTGTGAAAATGAGGGAGGTGATTCGGGAGAAAAATGAATTGTTTTTTGTTTTTGAATTCATGGATGGGGATTTGCTGGGTGTTATTCGGAGAGCCAAACAGATGCAGAGCTATGGCTCCGGAACCAGTGGTCCTGCGTTAGCATACCCCAAAATCAAAAGTTATACATTTCAAATTTTGCAGTCGCTCGCGTATTTACACCGCGCTGGGTACTTTCATAGAGACATGAAACCGGAAAATTTACTGGTACGAAAGGACCCATCCACTAGCGCACAGGAAATAGTTAAGCTTGCTGACTTTGGTCTCGTTAAGGAAATACGAGCGCGGCCGCCCTACACGGATTATGTTTCAACACGGTGGTATCGAGCACCGGAATTACTTTTGCAAGACAGATGTTACAGCTCCCCCGTAGACATATGGGCGGTGGGTTGTATAATAGCGGAAATGATAACCACCCGCCCGCTCTTTGCGGGTAGCAACGAGGTGGACCAACTGCATAAAATAATGGCCGTTTTGGGATCACCCAATGAAAGCGTGTGGCCCAATGGTATGGTTCTTGCAAAGAAGATTCGTTACAATTTTCCTTCCATCAATGGTGTGGGCTTAGAGCGTGTCATGCCGCCCCATGTACCACCGCATGCCATGGACTTGATGAAGCAAATGTTGAATTACGACCCAAAGAGGCGGCCGACTGCTCAGCAGTGTTTACAACATCCGTACTTTAATGTTGGGGTTGATGAAGAGAATTTCGCTCCAACGAATGTTCCAAAACAGATGGCAGAGGCACTGAAGAAACACACTAGCGGACCGCAAAGCGCCCCGTCAGGTGCAGTTGTTCCGAATTCCGATACAAAAGGGGATCGCCCACCTGTTGGGGCCACAACTGCGGTACCGAAGGCGGGAGGTCCATCGAATAGTCCACCGGTGGTACCGCAGCAGAACTCGTACAGTCCCAGTAACGAATCCTCCGATCGAAAACCCGACGTTCAGCCGAAGTTTGGTTCAAATGTAAAAACGACCCTTGCAAATATGAAGACGTCTCCTCTCCCACCGGAGGCAAAGCCAGGAAAGTTTTCTCCTTCAAATAACAAAGAAATCCCTTCTAGGACGGTTGCGCAACCTCCTCCCGCTTCTAACAATGATGAGTTAGACTTAGACGGACTTATAGACGATTTTGCCGGGGAGTTGAAGACGTTGGGCCTCCATCCTCAGCAGAAGCAGCACGGCTCCACTTCACTTCAAAGCAATGCGACTCCGGGGAAAGATATTACCAATTGTGGATCATCCGGTAGTCAACGCAAGAGCGGGGTCGATTTTGCCAAACCCCCACCAATGGAAGGTGGCATGGTGGCAACACTTCTCAACTCAACACGATATAAACTTTCGTCTTTTCAGTCGTCGGAGAATAAAACTTATACCAATTCTCTCGGTAAGGCACACCCGCAGGGCAACTCACCCGCTACACTCGCCAGCGTAGGACCTTCCGTCGGGTCCCAAGCGGTTTCCCCATCTATCAAAGCATTGTTAGCGAAGCACCGGGAGCACAACCAAGGTTCCAACAGTTAGAGAAAGAACACACAAGAAATAAATTGATATACAGATACATATATTTACATATGCAATGCTGCATGAACTTTCGTAAGGCGATGGCACCCACGCAGAGGCATCGTTCTTCTTTTCTTTTCTTTTTTTTTGTCTTCCTCTTCTTTCTTCATTTGTTTCTTTCTCTCTTTTCTCTGTTGTTTTTACCTTTGCTCCTTCTTTGGTACGTGGAGGCTATTGTCATGATTAGCGCAGCTGACATAGAATACTGCAACCGTTGTGCGGGGTTGTACGATGTTCATTAAGTATCTATTTATATGCTTCGATATTTGTGTTCCACCTAAATATGACTGACTGCCTTTTACGTTTAGCACAATGTTTGTTTTTGTGCATATTCGTTTGTCTACGCTGTGAAAGACTGCAACTCCCGCTTTTTAATTGTTCCTCCTCCTTCTTTTTTTTTTGTTTTCGCAACTCTTTAGGTTCAAGTTACGGTGGAAACACGTGTTATCATCATGATAGCTGTTGCGTTGATTGCGTACAAGAAAGCTTTTTATGCTTTTTATTTTACCTTTCAACACCATAACGTGCACTGACGGGATATCGTGAAAAAAAAAAAACACCTTCGAAAGGGCAACTCCAAAAGGAAAGGGGAAAAAATATGAATGTGTGAAGAAGTTACACGCAATAATAAACTTATAATATGACTGAGCTGACAAGTGGATGATTCCACTAGACAAACATGCGGAAATATTTCTTTTACACCATCCAAAACATTTGTTGCCTCCTGATG
>NW_027123710.1:16060-16504 GCF_001457755.1 Trypanosoma equiperdum | reverse complement strand
CCTTCTACCATTCTCTAACTGGTGGAACGACGGAATCAGTGGAAGGGGAGGACGTTGATGGATAGTTCCTTGAAAAGTTTCTTTATCGTTGTGTCGTAATTTTTTTCTATTCCTAAATACCGCTTGTAGTTTAACAGTTTTACGTAACTTTGCAACCTTTCATTTGTTAATTTTGCATTTTCATTTTTAAAATGCTATTTACCAGCTGCAGGCGATTTCTTATTGAATTGCACCTCTGATTGTTTTCTCACAGTTAGATGGTGTTAGCGTTGGAAGTGTATCCAATCTTTATACACCTTTCTTGCTTGTATCTTTGGTTTGCCACCCTAATTCATGGGATTTCTCCTTTACCACTGGATCTGGTTCGGCTTCTTTGTGGTGACGTCATATGTCGGCAATTACGCTGTTTGTTTTATGTGTTTATGACGTATTAATTTGCTTTAC
>NW_027123710.1:14965-16050 GCF_001457755.1 Trypanosoma equiperdum | reverse complement strand
CACACAACCTAAAGAAGGATGATATTGATGAGAGTCTCCACGAGTGTCCATACACTGCTGTGTGGATGCTTTATTGACTTTTTGTGTGTAGCTTTTGTTGTTTGTATATTTTATATTGCTTCTGTACGTTGGTGCTGATTGTGCTGTTTTGCATATATATTGTTGCTGTTTTTTATGTGGATTTGTTTTTTAACATTTTTAAATTTCTGTGTGTTTGTGTGCGTTTGTGTCTTTTCTGTTGCTTTTTTGTTGCTGCTTGTTTTATGACATATATAGAAAGGTGGTATCGGTGTACGTTTTTGCGCATCTGTGTGTTTGTGTGTGTGTATTGTAGCTGCGGCTGCTCGTGATTTTGGTGATGTTTTTTCGTGGATGATCATGTTGTTGCATGCGTGTTGATGCTGATCCTCTTTATATGTTGATTGATTGATTGATTCCTTTCGTATTTTCCTGTAAACCTGAGGACAAGAGGAAAAGAGAATAAAGGTATTAATCTTTTTAAGCATATCACTGACTGTAATAGGTAGGAAGTAGTTTGTGTTAATTTTTTACTTGAGAGTGTAAGTAGCAGAGGAGAGAGTTATCAAGTTTTTATTGTTAAAACTCCTCGTGCGCGTCACGTGGCTGCGAGGGTAGTGACCACGCGTGTCAACGTGGAGTAAACCATACGCGAGTATTGAGGTAAATGACGGGAATGAACAGATCGTGTTTGGAGGTCAATGTAAGTGACTACATTTGCTTGGAACGGATTGGCGGTGATTATGAGTGGAGCAATACTCTTGCTCGTGTTATCGGACTGCCCACAAGTCAGCACGTTCGTGTCGAATTGTTCGATCGTGTCGATGCCGTGCCTGGTGGGTTTGAACCGTATGCCGAAAAACTGGGTGAACTTGCGGTGCAGCAGGATCGTCTTGATGGGCTGAACGAGCTGAAAGCGCTCCAACAGCAATACCAGCAGCTGGTGGAGGATGAGGATCGTTCTTCTGAACGGCTCTACCGTGCCCGTGAGGTAACTCAAGAAAAACAGGCCATTGCAGCGGCGTTCACTCGTCAGCAAATGGTGGAGCTTGATCAAGTTCGCGCCG
>NW_027123710.1:4721-14944 GCF_001457755.1 Trypanosoma equiperdum | reverse complement strand
TCTGAGGAACTGTTTTCACTTGTCCGCGCGCTCATGATTGCCCTACAAGAGGATCATAATGGAAGTTGGGAAAGCATGCAGATTGTCATGCGTCAAAGTGATTTTGTTGGGCGGATAATGGAACTTGACTGCACGGTCGCACCGCTGTCGAAACTGCAACGGAAGAAGATAAAGAATGAGCTTGCGTTGGTCCCCGCCGAATCGCTGAAAGAACGTAGAGGGAAGAGTGACTCATTCCCTAAATTGTTGCGCGGTGCTCCACTTCCAGTTGTTATTAGGAGGTGGCTGAATGTGCAGATGGCGTGTTCAAGAGCTCGGGAGGCGGAGGAACGCGTCGCTGATCGATTGGTTGTGAAACATGACCGAATAGCTGCGCTGCTGTCCGAGGTCAACGGACTGCGTGGGAAGATTGCTATGTTAGGGGTGCAAATTTCCGAAAAGAAGCAGGCTTTGATTGGTGAAGAACCACTTAATCTACTAAATGATGAAGAGGAACCTATCAATGTTGAAGGATGCTACGTACAACGCACAACGAACGGTCGCGTTGTGAGTGATATTGTTTCACTCGACAGCGTTTTACTTGTTTTTGGGCCGAAGGAAAGCAAGACGCTCCTGGGTAAGGAGATTCCCGTCTATGTTCAACTACAACCTGAAGAAGTACTGAAGATGCAGCAGACAGTTCGCACCGTCAACGACCTGTACGACATTGACGAACTTGAGGCTCTCTTCGCTGCCGAGGAACGGGATGACCAGGAGAAGCGCGAACTGCAGTTACGCATGGAGGAGCTCAGCAAGAAGGAGTTGTTCACCGAAGATGATGAGGAGGAGATGCGGCAACTTGATGCCTTCCTCACGGATGTGGATCGTCGACACGAAAGGACGGTGTGGCGGCGCCGCTGCTTGGAGAAGGCTGGTCGTGACAAACTGTATCTGGAGAAGCGCCGCCGGATTGAGAACATAGTGTACTCCGATCTGCACATATTTTTCACTGGAGATAAGTGGCAGGAAGTGCTTGATAATGAGGAGCACCGTGAATATCTGGACGCTGCTTTTAAGGAGGACGCATCTGCGACACTCAGATTACCGAAAGAGAATTTCACCAACCTAACTTTTGAGGGTTACCCACTGGAGGCGTCGTTCACTACGGAGCACGATAAGAGCACCCCTAAGGAGGAACTCCAGGCGTTGCTAGAGCGTTGCGCCTTCCCAACAGTTTGTGCCTTCTACCATTCTCTAACTGGTGGAACGACGAAATCAATGAGCAAGCTGCGTATTGACGAGTGGTTGGTTCAGTTGCGACGCGAAAGGATGTGGGAGTTGAACTTTGCCGGAAGCGGTTTGGTGGAGACTTTGGAAGACTTCGGTGATGAGGACTATGGCTATACAGATGATGAAGATTATCGAAAACCGTGCGTGGAAATTGCTGAAGTCCGGTGTGACTATGATCCTGCTGTGCGCTACGGTTATGCGCTGCTTGGTTATAATGAAGCAGCTGATGATTTTTTTGACCGTGGTGGGAGGAGAGAACAGCAGACTTCGTCGAGACAGGCATCCGCTGTGAGAAGGGATCAAGTGCTGGCGGGAACGATGAAACAATTGGGTGGTGGTGACTCCCCGAAATCAGATGGTTCCAACTCTGATATCCCGGGCCCTGAGGGTGAGGCACCCACAGCGGCAGAACATCCAGCAGACAAACTCCCGAGTGCGGAACTTGAGGAACTGAGCTTCAATGACGTTGCGGCTGGAGCCGCTCCGGGCGCCGATGAGCCAAGTATCAATGATGTTGAGGAACTTGGCAGTGAGGATGCATCTGTGCAACAGGCATCTTAAACCTCTCCAACTGTTACTGACTCTAATGTGACTGGAGGCGGTACGTCGCGTGGATAATGTGCGCATGTATTATTGAAGATTCTTGTATGTATTATGCATTTTTGTCTCCCTTTCAGATTTGATTTGTCCTTTTCCTCCTATTGGCTATGGGGGAAGTGAGACAGACTATGGGTAACTCGGTGGCTGTCAGAACGTTCGGGTTTGTTCTGCCCGTGTTGGCACTTCTGTGCGCTGGGAGGTATTAAGTTTTGAAGCGGAACCCAGAACGTGAAGGAACCTAAAAGACCGCAGTAAAAGAGTGAGTCGTCATAGGTTTTTCTAAGGAAGATAATAAAAAGGAAAAGTAACGCTGGGGTCGAGCGCGATTGGATCGACTTGCCTCTGATGTGGCGAGGAGAGGTAAACTAAACATGCCGTTGAATCGAGCGGAAAGAAAAAGGAAGAAGAAAAGTATCTGTATTTCTTTTATTTTTGTTCTAATTATATATGTGTGCGTGTGTACATGTGCATGGGGGAGAAGCAAAAGCAAAGAGATTCTCTCCAGGATTGAAAAAAAATGCTGAACACTTCACCCAAACCAAAATAAGCCATCTGTGCTAGTTTCTGGTGGGGCGCTGGAGTCCATAATGTGGTCGGATGTACAGGTGTGCCCGACCGCGACTATGAAAGCGAATTAGGGGATGATATCAGGAATAATAATGTTATGCAGGGAAAAGTTGTTCTTTTTCAGGGAAGAATAGGTGAATGAGAAGAAAAGGGAACATAGCAAAAAGTGAAATAAATGAAGAAGAACAGTAATTCAAAAAGAAAAAAAAAGAAGAGACGGAAAGAAAAGGAAGGAAGGGGGGATTTAAAATGTATCTGTGAAAACAAAAAGATGGGAACCCATGTATGTGCAAGAAACAAGTAGGATGTGAAACTGTTTATACGAAATGAAGGACATACATATACATGCATATATACATCATATATGGCATACCCACCGACTATGAAAAGGTCAAAAGGGTTTCGGATTCCATGGATTGTGAGAAATATGAAGGAACCGTTGAAGTCTCACTGACAAACGTGGGAGACACTGTTGGTGTTTCTTTTTATTTTCACTTTTCATATTCCTCATTTGCAATCTCTCTCATGAGCAGTTGTTGTTTCAACAGCAAATGGTATGACATTCTCTGGAGTGCACGGCTTCAGTTTTACCACAAACATAGTGAATTGCAAAGCGGAAATGGAAGAGAAAACGACAAAAAGAAAAAAGGGGGGAAGAAGAAAGGAGTAAAAAAAGGAGCATTTAATATATATAGATTTTTCAGCTCTGCCTTCAGCCCTTTCCCTTGGGAGCTTGTATGAGGTGTACGAACCCCTTAACATCCTTTTCCCCCTGTACTCTGTTCCCTCGACGGCCGTCCTCATTCCCTTGTTCTTCATTTTTTTTTGATAATTCTTTGTTCTGCAGTGTGTTGTACTATTTATTCCTTTTTTGCCCCTTTTACCTTTCACGTTTTACCCACCCCCTCCCCTGTTTTGGTGCCGAGCCACTGCCGCTTTAGGTTAATTACATCATACGTATTAAGAATAGAAGGGAGAGTATAAAGTTGCATCTAGGGAAAAGGAGAGTGCATCTCTCTTCCACTGCTTTGACGCGCTCACACGCAACATAAATCAATTTATACATAATTATTCTCCGTGGTTCGGTGCACGTGCGTCTGCAACCTCCAGCAACTGATCTTGGGACGGCTTCGCTTCACTGAAGCAAGCACATTGGTGCCCTCACTGCACGTGAATAGAGAAAGGAAAGTTGAAAGGGAGGAGGAAGTGCGAAAATAAATGATACGCGGCTCACACCTCGTCCATTTAGGGATCAACTGCAGTGTTTCTTGTAATTTACTGCAGAACCGCGGGACCATCAGCGTTGCTTTCAGGCACCGATGCGGAAGTAGCGCCTCATTTGCACCGGCGATACGGGCGGCGTCTCCTCGGCCGGTTTCTCACCAGGTTGATGTGATAACCATTAGTATGATGAGACGTCACTCAACTGGAGGCACTGGTGGTGGAAAAGATATTGACGTTGTGGACAAGGAAAAACCTATTCACATTCGCGTGGCGGAGCAAAGGGACTCACAGATATTTACCTTTCAAGAATATGTGGAAAGAGAGGAGGAGGCGGAAGGGAGAAAACTTAGTGAGCGGTTATCTGAGGTGCGGGACAGCCCCGCGTGGATGCTGTGGGGTTTGTTGTTCCTTTCTCTGGGAGTTATAACAGTTGTCATATCTATTCGTGTGCGGCGTGAGCAAATGCGGTTCGACCCAAAGTTACGTGCGGTTAAGGCTTTTGACAGCCCCGAAGGACCAAGCATTGGCGGGCCCTTCTCATTAATTGGCGTCGATGGGCGCCGCTACACTGAAAAGGACTTTCTTGGAAAGTGGCTCTACATTTACTTTGGTTTCACCAACTGCCCTGATGTGTGCCCGGAGGAGATGGCAAAGCTCAGCCGTGTCGTTCAACACCTTGACAAGAAGGTGGGTCGTGACTACTGGCAGCCCATATTTATTTCCCTCGATCCGCACCGTGACACACCTGAGAAAATACGGGATTATCTAGCAGATTTTAACCCACGGATTCTGGGGCTTGTGGGCACTCAGGAAGAAGTGGAATCAGTGGCGCGTCAGTACCGCGTTTACTTTGCTCTCCCTGATGAGACAGTACTGAGCGAGGATGACTATCTTGTGGACCACTCCATCATCATGTACCTGATGAACCCTGAAGGAAAGTTCTGTGACTATACAACAAAGGAGTTTCAATGGTTTGAAAGCTACAGTAAACTACTGCGCCGGATGATGGATTATGAGAGGGATAAGGTTATCCAACGACGAGAGGCAGGCGCGTCTGATGATAACGGCCAAGCAGCAATCAATATAAAGGTAGCAAATGTCGCCACAATGTTAGATGAAAATGTCGCCTCCGTCCAGAAACCCAGTGAAATCTAACGGGGGTAAAGAACAACGTGCGTGGGACGCTCGAGAGGGTGTTTGGGGTTTGAGTATGGAAGAAGAAAAGGGAGAGAGATGAGATTACCAGCGAATGAGATAACGGGGGTTTGTGCTGGAAATGGCGTGACTTTGCACGCAGTGCCTTGTGTTGTATGGCAATTTGTGTTAGGTAGGACTGCGGTTCGTGCCTCGAGGTGGTGAAAAACTTTTGTTTGGTCCCATCGCTGCATTCTAACATGTGGAACATCTGACCTATGGGTAGCTAACGCCCACTTACATGTACCTGGTTCACTCATTTTCTGTTCTAACATTATTTTTTTTGTCTATTTGTTCGTCTTCGAATTATTTTTATCGTCATTCCCTCCCCCTATTGTAGTCTTGTTAAACTGATTGTTTCGCACACCGCTTTGCAGCGACCGCCTCATCGCTTCGTTGTTATACCCTTCACTACTGTCAGAGTGGTGAGAGGAAAATAGATTCAACACAGGTGAGTGTTTTCCCCTCCTCCTTTTTTTTTGTTAAAGGACACGGAATAACTACACAAAGGCATGCAACCTGCAACTTCATTTTCCAAACACCGCGACATTAAAAGTTTTGCGATCTGATGGATTTCAGTTAGTTCGTTTATATTTAACTATCTTATTTTGTCGCAAGCCATTCTGTTATCTTTACATATCGCAAATACCCAAACACATTCATGTTCTCATAAAACCATCTTCTGCCTTTTTTTTTTTGATTCGTATTATTATTATTATTTATTTATTTTTCGTCTGTACACCGACAAATGAATCGATGCAGATGATTGCGACAGTGTGGGGTGATGAAGGTATGAGACAAATTCTTGAAGAAGGCAAGTTGAAGAGTGACAAGCTCTCTTTAATCATTCGTTCGTGGTTGTGGAGCACATGTGCACGTACGGACATCGAACCGTGTGGTTCGTGTTATTTTGTTTTCCTTTATTTCCTTACATTTCCTTACCTTTTTCCCTTTACCAACACTACGACTAGCACGTTCTCGCTACGGTGAAACAAAAAGTGAATTTGTTTCTTTTACACATATTGGATTTATGCTTCAATAATACACACATTTTGGTACATCACAATAAATATATGTGTGGGCACTCGGAGAAATACATACTTGTAAGACATCTTAATGCCCGTGTGGTGTGTGAAAATGATATATAACCATACAGATGGTAAGCGGTTGGCCTGCCGGCGTTGAAAGTTTTTATTGTTCATGCAAGGGTTTGAAATGTCTGGCAGGAGCTGGTAACAATTCTTGAGAGTCAGGATAACCAACATGTTGCGATACATATATATATGTGGGTGGGTGGGTCGGTGGGTGGCGTATTCTGATTGACAGAATAAATTGGTTCTTACCGTTTTTGCTATTGTCATCTCTCACGTGACTATTTCGCTTTGCGAGTCACCTTTGCTTTGAGACGTATTCGATTGCTTTTTCTCATCTTGTTGTTGTTTTTTTATTCCTTCTGTGATACAAAGATCCTTTTAAAATCCTACATAAATACGAAATTGAGTCAGTAACTTACGAAAGATGCCGTATTACGCGGAAG
This sequence comes from Trypanosoma equiperdum, assembly GCF_001457755.1. Classification (NCBI taxonomy): domain Eukaryota; phylum Euglenozoa; class Kinetoplastea; order Trypanosomatida; family Trypanosomatidae; genus Trypanosoma; species Trypanosoma equiperdum. The sequence goes on along the minus strand of NW_027123710.1, from coordinate 8,553 downwards.
ATATAATCAATAGCCTCACATGGCACCCCATGCCCGACTGGGTTCGCAGACGTTTTAATTTACCCATCAACACTCCCCTTGGTACGGCTCCCGTTATGTCTCCTCAAAGCGGCTCAGGCCGCAAGCCTACCACAGTTTCGGACAGCGAGTCCCCCGCATTTACATCATGCGAGTCACCGGAAAATACAACCGTTGGCGACTCGGAACAGAGACTGGATACTATATTAGCTGTGGAACCCTCAACTGATGCCGCCAGTATTGCAGAACGAACTCCATCAAAAGAAAATAACGAGGTCGCTTCTCTCAGGAGGCTTGCAGGGCGCGATAACGGTAGAGGTCCCTCCTTATCTCTGCTGTCTTCGGGTCCTGGAAGTGACGGTAATGCGACCAAACATGTTGTTCGTTTCCGTGGGTCGGGGTGGAAGCCACTGCTAAACGGCAAGGATGAAGAGGAAGGTTTTGAAGTTGCGTTTGAGGATGAAGAATGCGGTGCTGAAGAGGGGGACGCGGAACGTTTCTTGGAATGTAATGTATTTCTCTCTGGTACCCCGTTAGCAACGTTATTTCTTGACCACAAGATGGGGAAAGTTATTACCAAGCAACATGACAGCTAAACTAGACTATCTTGAAGTCCCCTTCCCCCTCCCATATCAATGCCGACAAGGGCCCACCAGCAACAGTATTAGAACACCAAAAAAAAAAAAGCAGTTAATTTTATTGTTATTCTTTCTTCTCCTTTGTTCCTCTTGTTTTTTTTCTTTTCCTTCGTCCACACCCTCAAATACCCAAATTCTAATTAGTGCTTGTGTGTCCGCTTTGTTGCCTTGATGCAGTATCACCCCCTTATGTTCATGTTGATGTATATATGTGGACATATGTATTTAAAGGTGAGTGAGCGCATGATATTCTTGATTGTATGATTTTTTGTTGGTACGTTTGTTTGTTTGTTTGTTTTTTTCTTTCCTTATGTCTCTCCCTCCTAACCCATGTAACCATCGTGTGCCACGTGGGAGGAGGAGGAGGAGGAGGGAAAGGGGGTATTGAAGAGGTGGTCCACGAAATGGATGGTGAGGATTAAATGGTGATAGTATTTTATGCAATTGATGCGGTATCTTGGTGGATGTTTCCCACACCTTATATACCTGTTGAAGGTTTCCTCGCGCATTGGGTCATGGGGTCCTCATTATTCCTTAATGATTCTTTACCGTCATTATAGGGGTGAGTAGTTACCGCGTTTTTTATATACCTGTAAAATGTACCCTTCTCAATTTATTCATTTTGTTGTATGCTGCACTCACTATTATTGCGTGTTTGCTGTCATCCTTCAATTCAATCAATTCATCACTTCATTCACCCGCTCCTTTTCCCTCTTGGTTCTCCTCTTTCTTTCTTTCTTTGCTCTTTGTTTTTTGTTTTGTCCCGTGTCCAAGTTGTTTTCGTAGAGGTCGTATTTAAGTGACCCATATATACAGTCCTACGAAACTCTTGAAGGGATGGGGTCCACAGATGGTGAATGTGCCTCATCGCTCCGTGGCCACCGTATGCCAAGTTGGATTCTCAGTCATCTCGAAACTGAGTCCAAGTGCCTGAATGATACGCCACTGGTCGAAGAGGAGAAGGCCCCTCCAAGTGTTCCTGTCACCGTGCTGAAGAAAAGATTCCCGCAAGGTCTTAAAATATTAAAGAAGGCACCTCCAAAGGAAAAGATCGTGATGCCTGTAGAAGAAGAATGCGCCGATTCCTGTCGTAGTTCTAGGCCCTCCGTGTCTGTACAATCAGCCGTACCAGGTAATGGGCACCGAATTGCCAGACATACTATTCGGTTTCGCATGTCGGATTGGGCAAATTTGATAGAAGAGAAAAAGGATCTCGTGGCGCAGGCCGTCAAGGAGGATATTAGCGAGGGATGTGGACTCGATATTGGTCGTATTCTTCAGCTGGAGCTGAAACTTACTGATATTCTTGTGGTAACATTCATTGTCGACCACTCGCATGATGATGGCGGGGAGCGGCCCTTCCATGCCCGCTTGAAAGTATGCAAATTTCCGAGAACTTCATCGCTCTATTTGCTAAGATGAAAGTATACACTTTTTTTGGGGGGGGCACCAATTGTCATACATAGGTACCTTTTTTGCTGTTTGATTGTTATTTTACAGTGACGACCATGTATAGGAAGGCAAACGAAAAAAAAAACACTTACGCGTAATGGAAAAGCTTTTTCCTTGTTTCGCTTCTTTAGAATGTGTCTACACAAATACATTCCTACCACATGAAGGAATGTATTTTTAAGTGGGGAAAAAGGAGAAAGTGAAGTAAAGAAAATATTGTGAGTGCCGACCTCCCAGTGTTTTATACAGTTATTGACATTCAGGGGGTTAGGGAATATAGAAGTGGGGGAAGGGCACATTTCTATATCTCTGGTAACCCAGCAACGTTTGACGTTTTCCTCTTTTTTTCTCTCCTCCTCCCCTCTGTGCTGCGTAAAGGATGCCATTATTATCCAAGGGGTTAATTTGTCCGTTGTATTGGGGCGAGGGAAGTGAGCATCAAGATATAAGACACAATGGGGTCTGATTGCTCTTCCCGATCGCCGTAAAGTAGGGGAGTTAAATGTCTCCTCGCGTATTTGGTCATAGGACACTCGTTACTCTCTGACGGTTTACAAACGTCATTGCGGGGTGGCCAACTGCTGCATTTCAACATATTTGTTAATGTATCCTTTCATTAAATTATTTCTTTGCTTGCCACGTCGCACGGTCGCTGAAAGTAGTTGAATTCCATTGTAGTTCGTGTTTCCGTGACTTCTCATATCCCTTCTTATTCCCTTCCTCTCATACTCTGTGTGTAACGTTCCGTCGTCATACACGTGCAGCTAACATCAAGGTTTGCCCCCAAGTGACGAAAAATGACAACACAGAACGGTGTTAACTATAGCCAACGAGAGGTTGTTCATCGTATGCCGGATTGGGTCGCCAACCGCCGGGCGTCTGTAAACAGAGGTCACGTTGCCCCTCCTCTCACAGCGGATGGCATGAATCCTCGCAAGGCTTCCTTTTCTGGATCGAATGGGGAAAAGCAGGGAGCGGTGTACAACAACTATACCGAGAGAGTTTCTTCCAGGAGTGGTGGCGACAGGATTTTCTCTTTTGATAACCGCAGTACTTCTCGTCGTGAATCGGGTACAAACGTTTCCGTACGGTCTCTTCAACCAGTTGCCGGGAGAACGGCCGTTACCCACACGATCCGGTTCCGCGGGGCACGTTGGTCGCAAGCTCTCTCTAATATGTCTGTGGCTCTGGAGCGAGCCATCAAGGAAGATGTGGCTGCCTGTTGCGGCATTTCATCGGAGCGCATTGGCCAGATGAAGATGAAATTCACCGATCGACTTGTGGTTACATTTGTTTTGGATCATTCTCACGATCCCAGTGAGGAAAGCCGGTTCCACAACCAGCTGAAGGTGTACAATTTCTGGCGTACCGTTGCCCTTTATCCACGGAAATAATTCGAGCACTGTTCTTTCCGGGAACTAGAGGAAAAAGTTAAAGAAATAGAGTGGTGCTTCCTCGTACAGCATCGCACCCTAACTCCTTTGCCTTTACTCGCGCGCGCGTGTTTTCGTATTTGTTTTATAAGGTACTATTTTACACATACATTATGCACCTTCTGTGCTGGCATTAACGGTCGAGGGAGTGGCTTTTCAAGTGCCAAAATGGTGCAACTAACTATAAGTAAATGAGTATGTATGTATTTTTGTATACGTATTAGTAGTGCAAATATAGCGTCAGGTACAGCATCGATGACATACCTATCAAAAAGAAACGAAAAGCAAAGC